>NW_005842483.1:204006-215912 GCF_000455745.1 Alligator sinensis
TGGCTTGGCAGGGTTCAAGATGATACGCACTGGTTCAGCACTCAGCATGTGCCCCACTTCATTTGCATGGGTGGACCACAGCTGTGGAGGTACTCGTGCCAACAGTTCCTCTTGCAAGTAGGAAGTGTCAGGTTCAGAGTACTCCTGGGTTAGCAAAGCCACAAGCTCAGTTTCCCTATGTTCTGGTACCTCAAGGTAAACACCATCTGGGCTACAATAAATCACGCATCCCAGTTTACACAACAAATCCTTACCAAGAAGGTTGACAGGTGCACAGGGGCTAAGAAGAAAGGCATGATTTTCAGACAAAGGGCCAATAGAGATGGAGACAGGTTCAGAGACGGGATGTGGGATAGGTTGTCCGCCTATACCGACAGCATTTATAGTTTCAGGAGAATAAGGTAGAAAAGGAAACTCAGCAGCCTTTAGCGTGGAGCGGGATGCTCCGGTGTCGACAAGACAGGAGACAGGTTTACCAGAAATAAGGCATTCAACAAACGGACCAGATTGGTCAGTAGCAAGCAAAGGAGCGATGATGTCACTGTCCCTCAGGCTGTCCTATTCAACACTGGGAAAATTGACAGGAAGTGGAGGTGGGGGCAGGGACTGGGGTCTGGGTCCTTGGCCGGGGCGCTTGGGGCATTCTGATTTCCAATGTCCTTCTTGCTTGCAATAATGACATTGGTTCCCATAGCCTGGGTTTTGTGGGCTCAAGGATCTATCTCTTCCCCTGAATCTACCCGGGCCTCCCCTTCCCCGTCCTCGTCCCCTTCCTCTACCTGGACCCTGCAACTGAGAAATCTGTAAGGCCATTAACTTAAACTCGGCATTGTCTTTAGACCGTTCCAATTTGTTATGAAAATGGTTAGCCGCAGCAAGGACTTCAGTCAAATCTTTAGTTTCCCAGCCAATAATTACTGTTTGAATTTTCTCAGCAATTTTAGGGTTAAGTCCCTGGATGAATGCTGCCACTATTGCTTGTTTAGCATTTCCGACTGGGTTATCCATTCCTGAGTATCGTTCAAATGCCTGTTTGAGGCGTTCCAAATAGTCACTGGGGTGTTCATTTTTGTTTTGTTTACAGGTATTTATTTTGGTCCAGTCTGCCTTTTTTGGGCAAATTGTGAGAACTGCCTGAACCAAAGCATTTCTCTTGTCAATAAAGTCTTGGCCAATCCCTGGGTTTTGATCTGGCCAAGTACAGGCAGCATACAGACGTAGCATAGTTTCCTTGGGCAAAATCGATCGCATGAGCTGATTAATGTCAGCCCATGTTGGATTATAACAATTTATAACAGTCTGCAATTCTTCCTGAAATTTTTCTGGGTCTTCCCTGATTTTGGGGAATTTTTGAGTTAAATTGTAGAGATCACCTGGAGTCCAGGGTGCATGCACGGTTACTATATTTTGTCCATCGGTGCCAATGCCTGGCATTTGTCTTAGGGGGTAAACTTGTGCAGCTCGGGATCTAAGATTGATGGGAGATCTTTCCATGCCTATTCCCATTCTTCTAAATACACCTGTGGTGGGTTGTGACCCAGGAGTAAATTGCCACACTGGTGATGATTGAGTGGCAGATATGGTGGATGAGTCCAGACTATTAAGCTCCGTGGATGGATTTACTGAAGGAGCTTCAGCTAATGAGTTAATAGCCTGGGCTGCAGCCTGATGTTGAACCGGTTGTTGCTGATGTGGGAGTCCCAGGAGAGCAGGGTTCGAACAAAGGTCAAGGATATCCTCTGCTGGCTCCGGTGGTGGGGGCGCCCCGGGCAATGCTGGATACATCGGAGCGGTGGCCGGCGTGTAATTTGGGGGAGCAGCCAATTTCTCCCGAACAGCTTGTAACTGCTGTTTTAATTTTTCTTGAGAGTCTTTTAGGCTCCTAGTTTGAGATTCTGTCCGCCTTTTGGACATTTCATCATACCAATAAAAGAACGCGTCCCACTGGTTTTGTGGTGTTTTGGATCCACGGGACTCTAAAGCCCCTCTTAAGTGCACTATTTTATCCTGATCAAATGTTCCTTCTTGTGGAAAATGCTTCACAGGATCATCCCTAGTATACCAGTTCCACTTATCCAGGTACTTGCAAGCCTCGGGAGAATAGTGTGTGTACATAAAGTACGCCGGAGTCCCCTTAGGGGGGACGGGAACTTGTTTAGACTGACTCGTTCCCATTTTCAGTCACACAGGGAGACGTAGGAGAGGCTTATTTAGGATGTCCGGGCCGCTCAGTGCCTTGCCCCGCAGTTTTTCACTGCCCAGACAAAAGGCTTCTGACCCGACACCGGCTCATAAAATGGAAATGGGAAGGGAAACACAAGAGGAATCCTTTCACTCCTGCTCTCGGCAGAAGCTACTGGGACAAGGGGTTTGGAAAAGACAAAATCACTCAGACGCCCTGTCCACTGGGTCACGAGGTTTCAGCTGGGCCCCCTTGCTTTCGACGCTACCTTTTTTAGGCAGAATCGGGGCGGCTAGACCCAGCCTTAGTCCCAGACCTGGTCAGTGGCTCATTTTTCTAAATGCACACACACACATTTATTCAATCACTGGGAAGCCCTGTCCACTGGGTCACGAGGTTCCAGTTGGGCCCCCTTGCTTTCAAAACTGCCCTGTCAGGCAGAATTGGGGCGGCTGAACCCAACCGTAGTCTCAGACCTGGTCAGTGGCTCATATTTCTAAATACACACACATGCACATTCATTCAGTCAGCCAGACCTCCTCCCCCACACCGCCTTAGTTAATTAACGACAAGCCCGATGTGCTGTAGGATGAAGGTGCTTCATACAGTTTCTCCCTAAATAAAACGTACGTTACCAGACACAAAATGGGATCCTTTACCAGACAGAAAATTTTAGCCGGCAGTAAGGTTCAGACTGACCTGTTTTAACAAGGTTCAGATCCAGTTACCACGGCCAAGTTGGGAGCCTACAGGCAGTCCTCCTCCGAAACCCCAATAGAGATTTTGAATTAGGTCTCTTACCTCTCAAGTTTGGCGCCTCGGGGTTTGGGGGGGGCAGTCTGCGGTCCTCCTTTCTCAGCCTGTGTTCTGGATCCGAGTCACGGCACCAGGAATTGTCGTGGAAACACACGCAGCATACTTTTGGGTCAGGTCAGCAGAAGCTTTTATTCAAAAGAAACTACAGCTGTAGGGGGGACTCCAAAGTGACATGGATCTCCCAAGCACTTGGAAGGGGTCCCCCCCCAAGAGCAAAATCAGGAGGCTTATATACTTTTTAACAGTTGCTTACAACTCACGTGATCATATAGTGAAATTAGCATGAAAAGTGGCTATAACATTACTTCATTATTTCTTTGCTGTAATCAGGATGGGAACTAATGGGGGAGGCGAGGTTAGTTCACAAACCTCCTTCTTGCACCTGCAAATCAGAGTTGTACATACTTTTTGCTATCTTCAAGGCCGCGGTGAGCGAAGCAGTTGCAGAGGAGTTACAAAGAACAAACACTTTCTCTTATCTGTTCTACTATACAGAGCCAGCAATTCTCCACAAAGCGGTTATGTCATCTTATAACTAAAATAGTCAAAGTTTAAGGCGCATATTTTTTCTGATTCCACAATGAGTATTATGAGTTCTCATCCAAATAGGAGAATTCTCTTTCACCCACCAAGGCACTGATTCTGCAGAGACCTGAATGTATGAGTAACTGTGCTTATATGAATACTCCTTGTGGCAGTGGGCAGCAACTGCAACAGTCTTCATACAAGTCAGCAAACTCAGTTGAGAAGGGTTTAACAGCAAAAGGTCCCAATGATGCAACTTAAATGCCTTCCTATAGCATAACATCAGTCCTGTTTTCCCATCCAAAATACTCCATATGAATTACACCAGATTCCAGTTCTTCCATATAATCCTTCTCCATCCACCCTACTCCGTTATCTGACTTGCTATGGGCAAAACAGAGCTAGAGATTTTATAGAAGGCTTCTCCTTTCAAAATCCTTTGCTGAAAAGGAAGTTCCTTCCCTTCTTCAATGAGTGATTAACAATTATCTAACCACACTTGCCTAAGCGGTCAGCACTCTTTTCTTTACTTGGGTCTAGAAGGGCTTTACCCCATCATAATCTAACTGGCTTCAGTTATATATGAATATTAGAGCCTGAAGGATTTAGGCCTTATCCAATGGAGCTATTTGTGAGTAAAGTTACTCCCACACACAAGTGATTTGCTGGATCAGAGTTCTTGGCATGTGGTAGTTTCAACTGCTAATTTATGTCCTCACAGTAAAATGTCAGGGATTTACGCACTGGCATGAAAAAAATAAACAAGACTTGTTTGGCTTCTGCTATCGCTCTAGGATTGAAGAGTACTGGAAAGAAAACGCTCATGGTATCCTCTAAAGACATATGGCTATGTTTTATTTAAGACAAAAACAAAAAAAAAAATGCCTTTAGTTTCCTTCCAGAGTTTGAAGCAAACCCATAAAAGTTCATATACTTGCAAAAATTGGGATGTGTCACTGTTTTTGCAAGGTTGTTTTTTATCTTTTTGGTGGTGGTGGTAACACAGTTGTACTAAAATAAGTCCTCAGTTATGTCCTCAATTCATCCTATTCTCTATTAAAACCCAGAGAAAAGGGTGTCTGGGCAGGATATTGGCCTGAATATATCCCTCAGAATGGCTTTTTAGGGTGCTAGGATTGGGAGTTCTCTCCAATACTACTTATTAACTGACTTTATCCAAGCCATGCCTATTCCTTTGTCCCCGGAGAAGCTCCAGGACCTGTGAGAGATCTAAGGGCTGGCAGCAACCTGACAAATAACCCCCCTGAGCTGGCTAATAGTAGAGGAAGGAATTTTGCTGGGGGAACTTGTTAGTGCTGGAACAACTTCAAAAGATTAGGAATAAAGAGCAAAAGTTCAGGGAGCTTATTTTAACTGAACATATTTGCACATCCTTAGTAAACCAAAGTTTTTTTAAATGTAGAACCCTAATTCTATGAGTTTCTGAGCATCCTAAAGGCCATCTTCAACCTGTCTAAAGTCGATAATGTCTAACTGTTTGGTAACTGCTAAAACAATCCCAAAGGCGTTGGGATGATTTGGGCAGGGAAAGATTTGCCCCGGTTATTTCATGTTCACCAGTTCACTCCTTCTTTAGATGATTTTTTCTCCCTGTGATTTTCTTTCAGAATATGAGCGATGCGGTTGGACATAAAATAGGTATTTGTTGCTGTGACACAGGCGGGGAAATTAAGAGGGGATTTGATGATGTATCACTGGGATTTATGATCCCACCTGGGTAAGAGTGCACTGAGAAAAGGAGGGGGTTTGAAGCCTAAATGAACAAGAAAGAAGAATCAGGGAAGCACTTTGTTTGCATAGAAAAATCATATATATATATGATTCTAACAAGAAGAAATTTTGTGGGCCAAAAGCACTATTTATCTGAGATTTCTATCATCAAAATCCAAAGGCGGAATGAAGGAAAACACCTCAGCAAGGCAATGAGTTTCCACTCATCATCTCTCAGGCCCTTCCCTCCCCAACACAAACTTTCTTCTCATTTGATAATAAGGTTAGGTGGTCTGGAAAGTAAAGACATCAGTGCACATCAGAGACTCCCAGCCACTATTTGGAAGAAAGAGCCCTCAGGTAGGACCCTGTTACCACATGGCTACCGTTCTGCTCCACAGATGTGTTAGAGGGTGAAAGCCTGTTACCTTGAGATTGTTGTTCTTTGGTTACAGGGCTTTCAAGTGTCACATCAATCATCCTGAGATTGCATCACAAAGGGCGAGGAGGGAAGGTGGAAATCCATCTTACATTAAGCTCTGTTTTCCTTCTGCTAAAGCCATTCCGAGTCATAAATCCCAGACTCAACCAGGTCCCCGGTCTCCCTCCCTTTCCCCCCCAGCATATTGCCCAGTAGAGTGTGTATGCATGTGCACTGCTGGGGGAACGGTATTCACATAGAGGGTTTCTGTGAACTGTTTATTAACAACGCTCAGATGAAGTAGAATCACACATACTAATAACTTGCCAATCTCTCGTACAATCTCCTGTCTTCCTGGCTGCATTTGTCTGTCAGAGTTCAGCATTCAGCTCTGTTTTGTTCTAAATTTCCACTTCCAGTTTCCAATTTGCTGATATATTGACAAGAAGGGGGTGCACTATTTCTTTGAATTGAAAAAAAGTAATTGAACTGAGGCCTGAGCTCAGAGTATGGCTTCAAAACACCCAGTTGAAGTAAATTCTCTTTTTGCCTCCAATGGGTCAGCAGAAGCCTTTTGCAAACCTTTCATTTCTTTCATTTTGATGGGAATTGATACACACTTTGCAAACTTGTCATGATGCATTTCAAATTTGGGATAGGTCACATGGAGTCACGTGCTTTTAATTCCTGTGCCTCTGTTGGACTAACTTGGGGATCAAAGGTGCTGACGGAAGTGATGTTTTGTTGTGTGATCAGCCACTTGAAAGTGCTCTACAGGCCTGGTCTGATGGAAGCACCCAGCTGCAGAGGGCTTTAAAAGTACCCAATCACTTGACTAATAAAACCTTATTACATGAGGATTCAGATGAAGGTGTTCCAAAGCAGAGCACCTTCATTAACTTCTGTCAGTGCACACTCCGAGTAGGCTCGGGTTGATGCAGCCCAGCCCTGCCCCCACCGCACTGTCTTCAGGATGGTAGGTGGGAAGGGAGGGGAGGGAGCTCTGTCTGGGGTTTGCCCAGCCTGCAAACCCCAGACTGAGATCCTTCCCCCTTCCTCCCCCCTTTCCCATCCTCAAAACAGCACTGGAGCTGGAGGGGTGGTGGAGAATAGCAGAGAGAGGCTGCAGACATACAGCTGCCTCCAAAGTGGAGCTCAATCCCCCACCTCCCTGGATCCAGCAGGGAATGTCTGTTGGGTATTGGGGAGGGCTTGCTGTAACTCATGGCAAAGATCAGGAAAAGAAGGAGGGGAAAAGTCACTTATGCTGCTTCTGTGAGAAGAGGACTAAGGGAAGGACTATTGTTCAGACACCCTATTAGGGCTGCAGTCCTTTCTAATAGGTAGTGTTGATGTGTTCATTGTTAGCTTTCCACATTTACCATGTTTCCCTTTCCCTCCCACTCCCCACAAACGTATCTGCATTAGACCCTTGGACTCTGTATTGATGACTGAGAAGACATTGTTCATCAAGGACACTCAACTGATGTAATTTAGTTTCCCAGATGACTGGATAAGAGGTTTGAAATGGTGTTTACATTTTCAGAAAGTAACTGAACCAGGCACTTTTAGCAGCCAACAGCACCCAGAAAAAGTGTTATGCTAGCACTGACTTATCAGTTCAAGAAAAATGTCTCCTTGTCTCAGTCACCATGGAACTGTTTGGTGTTGGTTTTCTGCATAACTTACAAGGCTTCAATGCATTCTACATTAGGAGAAACTCCAGCCCTTAAATATGGCTCATTTTATGATTTATTCAAAATTTGATTAATTAAACCAGAAGTGGGACCCTTCAGATAAATGTATGCCAAAACTTTTGCTATAAACATTGTGTGGGCTTTCTGCCTGTCAGTCTCCAAAGCCAAGTTGCTTTATTGAAGTGCTAGTTGATTCCAAACCTCTGCTAGGACTCACCCTTGAAAGTCCCCGGATGTAGCCACATAATGTGCACAAGGTAACCTCTGCAAAGAATGGAGCGTGATTCTTTGTGTTAGCAAAAAGTGGTCCCTAATGCAAAGAGCCCTGCAGACAACAGCAGCCTTCACAGTAGGGGGTTTTTTTTGAAGGGGAGAATCTCTCCCCTGACTCCCACACACAAGCTTTCTCTGAATACTGGGCAATCTGTTTGATGCTAGAGCTGTATTTTTCCTCTAGCGATCACTGCTAAGCAGACTCAGGTGGAGAGCCTACATTTCAAGCTCAGTCAGTGAACCTTAAGGCTAAGCAGAGATGGTCAAAAAGCCCAGTCTTTGCAGATTTACCTAAACTGTGTAGATTGAATGGTCAAAAAGCCCAGTCTTTGCAGATTTACCTAAACTGTGTAGATTGAATCTATACCAAGTTTTCAGTTGGGAAAGGCAGGCAGAGGCCTTCACTGATCCAAGCTAGAAGGTGGAGGGAGCTAGAGAACACCTCCCAGGCTGCTCCCGGGATACGGGACCCTCTCCCAGTGCTGACCCCCTGTGTCCTGCCAGACCCCAGCACCACCAGCAGCCAGCAAAATGTACTAGGCAGCCCCAGGGGTTTATGCCAGGTGATGGGGCCTGTTACTTCTTTCTATGGAGCTGACTCAGCTTAACAGGGAGGGGGAGACCCGCCCTGGGGCCTGCCCCCACCCCAGCTGTGAAGACCCCAGCTCAAGGGGCCAAGACCAGGATGAGGGGCTTCATTCCCCCACTCCCTCCTGCACATCAGTAACTTGTGCTGGCCATGCCATGCTGAGGGCAGGGGGGAATCACACCCCACAGCTGGGCAGACCAGGGCTGGGGGGATCCCAGGCTGGCCAGGACAAACCCCTCAGAGGCTGGGGCTCCCTGCATGGGGGTAGATGCAGGACTCAAGACAGCTGGGAGTGGAGACTTGTTTCCCCCTCCCTCCACTGGGTCAATCACCCACACTGGCCTGTTCTGGGAGGTGGGAGGCAACCCTTGTAGACCAGGGCTTGAGGCTAGGGGCTCTGTTCCTCCATCTCCCCCCTCCCCCCCCCCCCCCAGGGTTGACAGGTGCATACAGGACCAGGCTGGGGAGCAGAGGTATTGCTGCCTCAGCTCTGTGACAGCTATGGGACAGGATGGGCTCCAGCTCAGCCAGCACAGACAGACAGCTGAAGCTACCCCACCTGCCCTAGGATGCTGGAGGACTAGGACATAACTTGAGTCGAGAGCATGGGAAGCAGAAGGCCGGGGCTAATGGGGCTTAGCCCCCCAAAACTAATTTTGCAGTGGCTGGTGACAGCAGCAGCACTGTGGTGCTGCCATCCTGTAGCACCAGGCATTACTTGGCATATAGCCGGGCAAACCCCCGACATGCCCTCAGCTCTGTCTCCAAGTACAGCACCAGTGCATGCCAGCCCCACAACAGCCCTGTGGGAGGGGGTGGTGGGTCAGGCGGGCTTGCCTCGCATTGCCCTGCACCATAACCCTGCACCCCGACCTGCACTGCCCCACACTCCTGTCCCCTGCACCCAAAAGCAGCACCCCCACAACAATATTTTCTCCTGACACCTATGGTTGCAGGGGGATCTGGGACAGAAGTTTCACAGACCTAAATTAGTCTAGTCTGATACTACATCTATCCAGAGTTATTTTAACTGCCATTTTAAGCCATTTTGAAACTGGTTTATGTGCACTGAACTTCTGTTCTGTTACAGGTTGAAACTGGTTTCTGATCACTGGATAAGTTTACACATGATTTGGGGTTGGGGGGGCGGCATCAGCATTTAAATTAGAGCCCCTCTCAGGAGCCACTTGTGAGCCATTTTGAAATGTGAGGACACATGTCAGGCTGAGGCTGGTGGAGTGCTCTAATTAAAATCCTCCAGCAGACTTGATTAATCAAGTCTGCTTTGATGTGTTCAAACTAGAACACGTTGGAGCACACACTGGGCATGTGTATGTGCCCACTTATATCAGTTTATGTGTAACTTCTGTTCCTAGCCTAAGTGCACGTACATTTACTAGAAGATTAGGGCAAGATCCTCAGGTAGTATAACTGAAAAGTGCAAAGCTGAGACAAAATAAAAGATCCTTGAAATTCAAAGATTTGCATTTGTATTTTTTTGGGGGGGAGGATCTTGTTTTCTTTGAGTTGACCTCCAAACACACACCTAAATTCTTTGGTCTTCCCAGGTATGGGGGACCAAGTCCCAGGGAGGGGTTTTCCTCCCTGCCCAGCCGGGCCAGCTTCATAGAAAAAAGGATCAGAATAAGAGTTTCAGAAAAATGTGTGATGAACTATGGGAGAATCCCACAAATATAATGTCTAGGGCAGTGGTTTTCAACCTGTGGTCAGCAGACCACTGGGGGTCTGCAGACTATATCTAAGTGGTCTGCAAAAGATGACCATGATCAATCAAAATTATGTGAATACCCACACTTACAATTCAAAGGGGCCCACACCTTATTTCAAAACATTTCGGGGTCTGCAAATGAAATAAGGTTGAAAACAACTGGTGCTGGATGAAACAACTCAACGGCACATTCATTTCAGTCATGTCTTGCCCCGAGTTTAGGTTTGTGTTTGGAGGGCAATCCAAAGAAAACAAGATACTCCTCCCAAAAATGTGAATGACAATCTTTGAATTTCAAGGATCTCGAAAAGAGTCACTTTTACAGAAGGCCTTAGAAATGATGCCCTTATTGTAGCATTTACTTGATAGCAAACAGTACAGTAAAGGAAGTAGAAAATCTTACATGGCAAGCCATACGAGGAAAGGCTGAGGGACCTGGGACTACACCAGGGGAGTACATCAAGGACTCGGTGAACAACTGTTCACCAGGGCACCCAAGGGGAAAACCAGGAGTAATTACCACAAACTCCTGTAAGATTCAGACTCAACATTAGGAAAAGCTTCTTTATAGTCAGGGTGTCCAGATTGTGGAATAAGCTCCCTCCAGAGATGGTGCAATTGCCTACCCTGGAAATCTTCAAGAGGAGCCTGGACAAGTCACCTTGCTGGGGTCACCTAACCCCAAGTTGTCTTTCCTGCTTGGTTCAGGGGGCTGGATGTGATGATCTTCTGAGGATCCTTCTGGCCTTACAATCTATAAATCTATGAAAGCTTCCATCATACTGTTTTCACTCATTGCTTTTTTTTGGTCTCAAATTTTCCTTTCTTGGTTTCTATCCACAGTTGTTTTGTTTTAGGGGATTTGGAGGAAAATCCCAACTGCTATTTTTGAACTAGAGGGACTTGGTTATGGACATATTTTTTTCCTACACAACACATTAACAGCTGGAACTTTTAAACTTAAACCTTGGCAAGGCAAAAACCCTTCCTGGGCTGTTTGTATATATAGGACATGGCAACAATGAATCAGTATAGCCTCCACCAGGCACTTAAAAATCATGATCAGCTTAAATCATGGCATGAACCAGCAAACCTTCCAGTGAGATATTGCCCCTGGGTCAGAAGGGAGCTGGCATTTCCACAGAGAGGTTCTCTGAACTCAAAGAGCTTTCTCAACAGGAATTTTTTTTCAGTGCATGTTATTTGGTTTCCACTGACTTCAAGCTTAACCCAAACTCCTTCCTCCCTTTAGCCTTAACGCCAGCTGCCTGATAATTTTTCTCTTCCCATCATATAGTCAGTTCTGGACTCTTAGCCTTTGAGACCTAGAGAGCAGACATTACTTTAAACAGATGAAATAGTGGGAAGCATGTTCCAAAGCATGTGACAGTGCCTTATTTCACACCTCGGTCCCATGGTGATTATATATGATCAATCACAAGATCTAGCAAAAAAAGAGCACTTCTTTAAAGGCTGCACACATGTATTGAAAGTGATGGAACTCTACTCAGCCAGGACGGTACTACTCACAATGATTAAGAGAGTTGTAGGACTGCTTAGTAATAAATCATAATCAAATCAGAAGCTGATCGTCTCTGCCTGCCAGTCCATACACAGATCGTCAATGAGTGCAGGCATAGCAACAAGGATGGACAACGGCTGGAAGAGAAACAGGAAATCTTTTTGCAGGACAAACAGTGCATGGTTTATATCTGGCCTAGGACAAGGATATTTGGCAACACCATGACACAGCACTCATTTAGCCAGGGAAAGAATGCAGTAGTGATAATTCTGATGCAGATGTGTAGCATGTGGATCTGTCCAACACGAATGTTATTATTCCTTCCCAGAATTCTTTAGACAAATACATTTTCAGGGAACAAGAAGACTATTTCTCAACATCCTTTCCCCGACTATAAATCCATTAATCTTCCCTCTCTTTC
>NW_005842483.1:215943-254876 GCF_000455745.1 Alligator sinensis
ATTTCTCAGGGGAGAACCCACAGGATGAGAGTAACAGCTTCTGTTTTCCAGTGTTCTACCTGGAAATGGGAATATGTGATTAGAGCTCAGTGAAACATTTTGGACAGATGCAAAGAGGAAAAAAAAAAAAGGAGAGAGAGGGTTTGAGGGGCTCAAAGTATATACATTTGAGTTGAAATTGGTGAACTGTTTTGGCTAAACACATCAATGACGCGTGCCCTTGGTGGGGGGGCGGAGAGGGTGGCGATCAGGGATTGGCAATCACCCACAGACGTACCCTACCAGGGGTGGTGGTCGCCACTTGCTGCCACCGATACCACTGGCAGCAAGGGGGAGGGGGTGGCAAGCGGCGACCACCCACAGGCACCACCGACAGTTTTCATAGGGGATGCACCACCATGCTCAGGGGGTGCACATGCACCTGCATGCACCCCCTACACATCACCAATGGCTAAACAAAGGAAAATTTTGAACATGTTAAAAATGGTTTGTTTCAACATTTGAATGAATTAACTACTATTCTCTTTTGAGACAGAAGTGTTCATTTAAAAATTAGTTTAATTAAAGAAGAAATAGATTGTAAAGGGTTAAGTAAGCAGAAAACAAAATTCCTTTCACGCCCCATAGAGTGCTATAGACATTTTTTTCTTAGTTTTCTTTGTTCTGCCACAAAACCATAAAAATAAATCTGTTTTGGACTAATCTAGATAATTGGTTTTTCTGATTACCTTTCATTTCAGCTACTGATTCAATCTGACTATTTTTCTTTTTGAAAGGTACAGGCTCAAGGAGTGCTATACTAGGAGCAAGGATGCTACTGTTATCAGATAGATAAAAGCACGCCTTTGTTATTGCCTTTACATGGAGAACAAGCCTTTGCAGGACTGCAAAATACATTGGTGTCCCCTAAACCAGGCGGTCTACAATGTCAGCTCTGTGTGGGCAGCCCAGGTCCTGCGCTATGTACTTTTTGATCATATTTCCCTTAAAGGGCAGGAGATGGAAGTAGCTGACAAAATGTTTCACACAACTCAAAAAATGGTAATGCTGGATCTATATTTAACTATGGCACGAAACATTAGCCAGGGATGAGCTAGAGGATCCTGCACTCCATTTCCTATTAAAAAAGGAAGTCATAGTTATGTATAAGTCAAGCTGGGGGTAGGGTGTGTGTACATGTGCATATATGTGTAGGATTTCCAAGAATGTTGTACACTCTGTTTCAATGTTTCCAGCTTCTGAGGTTTAATCGTGAAACTCACAATATTTGAAGTTTTTTTCATAACCGCCCCTCAAACCATTAGATGGCATAAGGATGTCATCTGTCAGCTAAACAAATGGTACATTTCCAGCTTGCCTAGGTGGGGGTGAAATGTGAAATTGCTAGCTGAATGCACCCTAAATGCTCAGTAAGGAGAAGGCTAGTAAGAGGTACCCACAGTTTACTATTTGTTTATGATTTTATGGAGTTGGATGCACAATTTTTGAGAGCATGCAGTGAGCAGTACCAGTATCTGCAGTGTCTTTTAAACCCACTCCATTTTTCCCCTTGTTTTTCTCTTGCAACTTTCCAGCATCTGGGAGACTGAGCTCTGACAAATGCCAGAGACTGACACCAGCTGGAAATCTGCAAAAATATAAGTGCGGTAAGGTTGTGTGTCTGTTTATTAGTTTAGAAGTAAGTTATAGTATAGCCAGGTTTTCAGTGTACAAGATTTAAAGGACTTTCCCAACTTATGCAAGAGCTGAAGAAGACAGGTTTGATCTTTGTTTTGTTGTTAGGATTTTTCTTCAAGATTTATAGTTTGTTAGATCTATTTTGTTTAGAACTGTGGAAACAAGCCTGACACTTATTATTTCTATCACAGCAATGGCAGAGGCACCAAGCTAGATCACTGTCCCATTGTCCTAGATGCTGCATAAACACCTAATTAGACCATTCCGGTCACAAAGGGATTGTAATCTAAATAGAGAAAAGATGTGAGAGGAAAGACACTTGATTAAAGTCATTCAGTGAGTCCGATATAGAGGCAAAGAAAAACTCCAGGCATAGTGATTGCCAGTCTAGTTCCCTAACCACAGGACAGTGTTAATTCTTGTGATGGAGTGCACAAACCCCACAGGAATCAGAAAGGAGTTGACTGCTGGGGGAGAAATCAGTCCTGGTTTGTGATACCTGAATGCAGGTATCAGTCCTGGGCAGGGGGGTGAGGGGGGTGGTCTTAAAAGGCAGTGCCTAAGGGGGCTTCAAGCCTGCTGTGACTCCAGGGGAGCAGGCTGGTTGTGAGCTATGGGAGCAGTGACTTCAATATGGTAAGTCAAGTCTTGGAGGAGATGGCTGCTTTGCTTGGCTTCTGCTGACTGAATGGGGCTTGCTGGAGTCCAGGTACAGTGGAAAGTTTGCTCTTTGTTTTTCTGTAGAGCCTGGAAGGAAGGGTAGGGGGACCTGCTGAGGGGTGGGCTCAGAAAGGGGTGGAAGAATTTGTATTTCTGTGTTTATTGGTCTCGGGGTGCCTCGGAGGAGCAGACTTCCTATGTCAATTGGTTGATGAGGGCACCTATGTGCTGCAACTGCTGAAGGGTTGGGGGCAGTTCAGCTGAAAGACCAAATAGGAAGTACTGGGCACTGAAGAAGTGAGACCAGAGTTTTCAGGAGTAGGTTCCTATGAAGCTAAGAACAGCTAAGTAGCATCTCATGTAATATCTGGGTTGCTGAGATACTGGGAAAGGGGGTTAAGAGAACAGAAAGGAGCATGTATGGTATTACCAGGACTGGGCCTGACTGCAGTCAGGTTCAAACTGATGCTGAAAGTTGCAGACTTTTCAGGGTTTCTGGAGACAACTTGAAACAACAGTTTCTTTGCTTTAATGCTTTAGCAGCCAGTCAGAAGAGGCACTGAACTGCAGAGAATCCATGGGTTCTAGATAAGATATATTCTTTCCGTAAACTCTTTCTTTAAATCATTTCTTCAGATATTGGCAGTCTGTTTTGTGGGGAGAGAGAAAAAAAACAGAGGACAGATGACCTAATAGCTCTTTTCAGCTCTATATCGCATCCTATAATGCCCACTAGCATTGCTATAATATCTCGCCTTTTCTACTCAGGAAAGGTAGCTTTAAGAAATCCTCTTCTGCCCCTGGAGACTCAAGGAAGCTGTTTTTACATGCTGCTCCTTTCTGGCTCAGACAACTTTTGTTTCATTCCTTCCATATGACATAAGACAGTAGGTGGGAACATGCGGCCAGATCATGGTCATTTATTATTGATCTGTCACATTTGCTCAAAATTCTGCATAGCCAGCATGATAGATGGAATGCTTCTCCTCTTCTGCGCGGTTAGAGGTCTGAGGCTATCATCCGAGGGAAGCTATGCCATGCCAAATGTTTTTGCAGACACTTAACACATTTTTGAAGAGTGGCAGATGTGAAACGCTTTTTCGCCTGCCGAATGGGAGTGGATTGGCCATTAACTGCTACCCCAGAGACTAGCTAATTATAAATACAGGTTGCAGCATTTCTTGCAGTTTGTTCTGCTAGGCTAAACACCCCAGATTAGGCTTGAATTTCTTCACTCTCCCTGTGCCCCAGATGAGGTCGTGGAGTGATGCATGCTTTTCAGGATTAACTATGCCATGCGCTGTTTCCAGGGGCATGTTGGGCCATAACCAAGTTCGTACCATGGCAGTTATCTGTAGGGGTCTACCCAACTCAAGGAGATGGTCAGCCAAGTTTGCAGGAATATCATGAGCCCCGCTGTCATTTTCAAAGGTTTATCATGGCTGGGCTCCCCTGCCCCATCCCCTCTGATCAGCCAAGGGGCCCTAGTGACCCCGCACCTTGCTGCTGATTGGCTGTGAGAGTTATCTGTCATATGGCCCCACCCCTCACTGCTGATTGATTGCAAAAGATATCCGTTATGCGGCCCTACTCCTTGCAACTGATTGGTGGAGAGGGGCAAAAATGTACAGGCAGCCCTCTCAGCCAATCAGCAGCAATGAGCAGGGGTAGCAACCATCTTGGACTTCCCAGCATGCCAGCAGCCCCCACCACCCTCATCCCCGCCCTATGGCCTGCATGGTCAGGCCACAGTGCCATGAGGACTGCTGGCTCTCTCTGGGGAGCCAGCATCTTATTATCAGTAAGTTTTCATCTTTTTTTTTTTTTTCTGTGAATTTTGTGGACATGCCTGCTTTTCTGGGCAAGGCCGGATTTCACATTTTCCATGAAATCACGATTTTGGAAGGCCCCTAGTTACCTGTGTTTGCAGCTTTGGGGTGTACAGTCAAAGTCAGGATATAACACACATCCTACTTAACTGTGCTGGGTACAACATGAAGCATATTAGGGGGACAGAATTTGGCTTTAAGGAAATCTCTGCAGTATTTTCAAACAACAGTAAAAGACCCACTATTTTTCTTCAAAGAGTATTTCTCCACAGCTCTACCTCACCATGCTAAACAGAACAGCTTAACCACTCCAGCAGGTGCGGTGAGCCTCAGGCATTGTGATGTTTTAGCAGCTGGCTTCAAATTAGACTAGCCCATTCTTGCAAATTAATTTTTAACTGCACCAATTGTTTGCCTAATAGTGTAGGTTAACTTCACCCAGGCGTGGGTTCAGTGAGGGGAGGAGGTGCAGTGGTACATGTGCACTCCCTTTTGATTTTCGGTCCACCTAAAGTTTAAAACCAACTGCCTGGAAGTGGCAGCAGCATTTCTAGTTAGGCAGCACTGAAGTAGTTGCTTGGTTTCATGGCTCATTATAATCTACCTGATCCCTTGTAACAGTCTTTATTCCACAGTTGTTAATGACCTTCTTTCCTTTCTAACGATCTTGATGTTCCACCAAACAAGCTACCCTTTGTTCGGCAATTTTGCTGCCTGTTAGCTGCTCCTGGAAAGGAAGCTCCTATTTCACAGCCCTGCAGATTTGTTTTTAACTTGTTCTAATGAAGTTATTTGTTTCTGCTTCAATCTTAAACCAAATATACCCCCAGCTCCCTAGCATACTAGCATAGAGCTTCTAGTTTATTTTTAACTGGAAAAACTACAGTGTTTTATATGCGATGATACACCTCACCACCTGCACCCCCCTTCTCAAAATTCTAGATCGGCCCATGACTACACCTTGCTTTATTTCTGCATGTTCACTTGAAATTATTTTTCTCACCTTTAGCATCTATTGATAGCATGAGTCCTAACAGAGGATATTAACATTCCTGTCCACAGTCCTCACCAATGTTTTGTTCTGATTCAACACCCTTAGCGCATTGTCAGGGGCTACCTCCCAAAGTCTGCTGTGAATTTAGTAAGGAGCTGCCTGACAGTATTGGAAATCCTTGACAGTTTGCAAGGAAACTCCTGATGCTTACTGAATTCCTAGTCCAGATTGGAAAGCAAGATGAACTTCCACACAACTGGGTGAAATTTCACACAATTTCACACAATTACAATCATTGTAATTGGGCCCCTGGTGTCCCAATTACAATGATTAGAGTAAATGCAAAACAGGGTGTAATTTTGGCCGATGCAAATTGCTCCTGCAAAAGAGACCAACCTGTTATAGAAACACCAAGAGTAAGAAATGTCAAAAGTAACAGTCAACATGGATTGTATGTTGTCTGCTTAGGTTGGCTTTCCCAGAAGATGGTATCCTCACCATAGCACAAGTCTCTGTTTTTTGGCATTACTCCCTTCTTGAGGACAGCCTGAGGTCATACTGTATCCAAGAACTAATCTGATATTAAAAGATAGCTGGCATCTTCTGGCTGCAATAAAATTACAGCTTTGTCAATGGACCGATCAATCTTTCCAAGTTCTTTGACCCTCCTTACCCCTGGATAATACCCAGTACATGGCATGGATTGGACAAAATCTGGGCATTTGTTTGAAAATAATCTTGTACATTAACACTTCTCCTTGCTTCTCCTTGAAAAATTGCTGATAACTTGCAAGGATAGCACAGTGCACAAAAAAGCAGTTATCAGCAGCTGAAAAAGAGATGCATTATCCCTGGTTTGGAATCCACAGAATACTGGGGCATTACTTTTAAGCTTTTATTCCCTCAGTTCTCAGGCTGACACTGAACTGCTGAACAGAGGCCTGGCTCAAGTGCTACAAACCACTTAAGTCCCACATAAACTCACAAAGTATGGCTTAATATGAACAGAATTACTGTAAGTAAAGGGCCTGACTTCCCCATTGTCCTGACCCTCATAGTCTTAGGAACAGTACAGCGTGAGTGTAAACTAACTTTAAAACTTATCCTGGCTCAGTAGTGTTTTGCACATGTAAATGACTGCAGGCTGAAGGATAATGGAAAATTGGGCACATATGGGCTGCATGAAGTATGCATTTGAAACTAAGCCTTCTCCTTGCAGTGTGGACCAGTCCAGACTGCAAAGTATCGTTTAACTTGGGTCTGGCCAATCTAGAGCACAGGTGCCAGAAATTGGGTGGGCTGTCTTTGGGTGCAGCATGTAGCAATTTGGGGAGGGGATAGGCAGGACAGTGCCAGATAAAGTAGGCAGTAGAAATCTGAGCAGCAAATCAGGCAGGGAGCGGAAAGCTGAGCAGCAGTAGCTTGGGTAAGGGAAAGTGACAGGAATGGCACTCAGGGAAGGTACGGGACTAATTTGTGGCACACTTGAGAACCTGAAAGCAAAAAACTGACTAGAAATAAAAGTGAAACTTAGGAGTCTGCTTTTTAGTCAAGGCTGAGTGAAGGGAAACAGACAGATTGACATCAACAGACTATAACATCTTAAATCCCTTAGAGGCAATCTTGTGTAACCCTGCTCTGTGAGCTAAAGAGATAATATAATGTGTACACACATGCATTCACTTTGTATTTACTCATTATTTTGGGCTGGGAGTAATCTCCACTCCTGTTCCATTGTGCAAGAACTGAATTTGACATGCATACATGCATAGTTTCATAGTTTCATAGTTGGTAGGGTCAGAAGGGACCTGAGGAGATCATCAAGTCCAACCCCCTGCCATGGACAGAAAAGTATGCTGGGGTCAAATGACCCCGGCTAGGTGATTATCTAGCCTCCTTTTAAAGATCCCCAGGGTAGGAGCAAGCACCACTTCCCTTGGAAGTTGGTTCCAGATCCTAGCCGCCCTGACAGTGAAGTAGTGCCTCCTGATATCTAGCCTGAATCTACTCTCCATCAATTTATGGCCGTTATTCCTTGCTACTCCCAGTAGTGTTCAGGGGAACAGGCACTCTCTTATTGCCTGCTGGTCTCCCTTGGCCAGTTTTTAGATGGCCATCAGATCCACTCTCAGCCTTCTCTTGTGGAGGCTGAACAGGTTCAAGTCCCATAGCCTCTCCTCATAGGGCCTGCCTTGCTGCCCCCTGATCATACGAGTGGCCCTCCTCTGGACCCTCTCGATGCTGTCCATCTCCCTCCTGAAGTACAACACCCAGAACTGGACGCACTACTCCAACTGTGGCCTGACCAATGTTGCATAGAGGGGGAGGATCACCTCCTTGGACCTGCTCATGATGCATCTGTGGATGCATGACAAGGTGTGGTTAGCCTTCCTGAATGCATCCCCACATTGGCAGCCCATGTTCATCTTGGAGTCTATAATGACTCCAAGATCCTTTTCTGCCTCTGTGCTGATGAGAAAGGAGTTCCCCAGTATGCTGCTGGTTCTTTTTCCCTAAGTGCAGTACCTTGCACTTGTCAGTATTGAATCCCATCTTGTTCTCATCCGCCCACCCCTGTAACCTGTACATTTGACACAGCAGAGAGGGAGCTGGGCCATTGGCTAGAGCAGGGATTTTCAGTCTTTTTTGGATCATTGCACTCCCCGCCCCCAACAGCCAGACATGGGGCAGTGCACCCCCGGCCAGTGAGCTGGGGGGTGGCACATTGCTGGACATAGAACCGTGGGGGGTGGGATGCAGCTGGACACGGAGCAGCAGCAGCCCCTGCAGCCTGTGTCCTGTCAAGCGGGCAGCAGCAGCATGGGATGATGCATGGTGGCGCTCTATCCCCGCCCGCTTATGTGTACCTCCTAGGGCTTTCTCATGTACCCCCAGGGGTACGTGTACCTCCAGCTGACAACCCCTGGACTAGAGGTTACCACCTGCCTGAGAAGATGAAGTCCTGGGTTCCTGTCCTGTTCAAAGGACTGTTCATGTTAGCTTAAGTAAGTCATTGAACAAAACACATAACCTTGCTTGAGATGCAGAAATCCCTTCCTGGTTCTGACTCCAAAGTGTTTAGCTTCTTGCCTGTTGTTCCTGTTGGTTCTCAGCTTCTGTTCTTCTCCTTCCTGGCTTTCTCTTTTTCAAATATGTCAAAAAGACAGGAAAGAACATTTTCCTATGTAAGCTGAGGCAGCAGGGCCAGCTAAGGAAGCTGTGATACCAATTTGTAAATCTATTACTATCCCTCCTTGGAGGATCACTCACCTTTCACATCACAGAGGATGGTTTTCCCCTTTAGTCTGTTTGGCACGGCACTTCCCTCTTTGTGGCTGCATTATCTCATCTCACATGCATTTAAATTTCTATATAGTACAAGCAGTACTCAGACCTAGTTCAACTCCATTGTGCATGGCTGAGAAAATAAATACTGGATATAACATCATAGACATGTTGTTAGCCTAAGCTTGCTTCACCCTATGGCTTATACAGCTGTCCTATCCTACACTGCTTATGTGCCTTGTTTGTTCAGATAGAAAGCCCATGACTGCCCTGTAAAATTTACATTCTGGCTGTACAACACTAGCATATCTTAGGTGCTCATGTTATATACAAAACATAACTAATACTGAAAACCAATTGTTAATGTATTACAGTACTTACCCATTCTTGTAACTATAGCTAGTAGCAACACCCGTACCTAACATTTATTGACATAGGATCCTAGGAAAATATTGCTGGAAGGCATCTCCTGAGGTCATCTAGCATAGCCCCTTGCTCAAGGCAGGACCATCCCTGACCCAGAGGTGTAATAAGTTCTTTCAGTGCCCAGGAAAGAGGTGGTAGTGTTGGGCAGGGGATAGGTATGTGAAGGAGCAGGAAGAGCAGTCTCACCTGCTAGGGCTCTCTTCCCTTACGCTGCTATAGCATATGCTGCCTGGGCTTGGGCTGCTTTACCGAAGGGACAGGCTCCCTGGCAGCTGCTCTTGGTGCCCTGTTTGCTTCTGCTTCTCAGTGTATGAGGCTGTGCCTGCTCTGGCAAAGACTCCTGGTGGGAGGGGGTCCTACTGGTGTCCCCTTTAAATCAGTGCCTGGGGCTGGTGCCCCACTTAACCACCCTTCCCTACCTGCCTCCCCAGCTATGCTACTGTTCCTGGCTCAGTCATTCCAGCTAAGCGTCTGCCTAGCACAGTGGTTCTCAGCCTTTTGCGACTCAAGGCACTCCTCCATACTTTTATAAATTGAGTGGCACCCCATTTCAAAACCTTATTTATATCTTACAGTGCTTACCTCCTTGCAGAGGGGCCAGGTGGTGGGGGTGGGGGATTGACCAGGCAGGGATAAGCCTGAACCTGTGCTTATCTGTTTACCTCCTCACACCTTGTGGCACCCTTCAAGGGATCTCGCAGCACCCCAAGGTTCTGCAGCACCCTGGGTGAGAATCACTGGTCTAGCATACTCTAGAAAATTTTCAGGAATGGGTATTTCACAATTTCTGTAGTAGCCCATTCCAGTGCTTGACCACCCCCATGGATCAGTAGATATTGTTTTTCGTTCCTGCTAACTTTGAATGCAAATCATTTATGGTTTTCCATGTTGGATCTCTGCCTCAGGCTAACTTGTTTTGGAAAGTTTCAGCCACCCTCAAAAAAGTTCCCCTTTTCCTGAGAAGATTAGGGAAAATAAATTAGCCCTGTTTAAAAAATATATATATATATTTATTTAGGGTGTGTACAGAAGTTGCTTTTTTGCCATTTGAAGTGTTTTATTGCCATGGCTTAAGAGAACTGCATGGCTTTACAACACTTTAAAAATGGGTACAACAGCCCTTTAGATTAACCCTTGTTAAATGAGGTATTAAATTTGTAGTGCTTTGTGTTTGTATTTTACAGCACTTCAGCAACCTACGGTGCTTGAAATAACTTCTGCACACTGGTCAAATTTCTGGCAAGCGGAGAAGCCCCAAGAGGCTGTGGAGCACCCCCTGACTTTGGAACAAAGTATTGGAATATGGCAGAAGAATCGCTGGTGTTGTAGCTGGCTCTTTTGGCAAAAATTCTTTCAATCACGTGTATCTTGGCATGTAATTAAGGACTATATACTAACATCATATATGTTCACAAAGGGGACAGAGTGAAAGTTCTATAGGACGTTTTCATTCTAGCATTTCCTAAAATGACTCTGCAACTGTTTACGTTCCCTTAACATTTTGTTATGTGCTAATACCATGTTTACATTTTTATACAAAAAAAAAATACCTCTGTTCCTGGCTTTTGCTATAATGATTGCAGTGGACCCTAAAGAAAAAATTGGACATAAGTGGCTTAAGTTAGGTCTTGGGTCTGTTTTTAAATTTCTTACACAAACATGCCTGATTTCAATATCTGGCTGTTTGATACCAAGATAAACATAGGAATACAGGAATGATCAGACTTCATAGTTTCATAGTTTCATAGTTTTAGGGTCGGAAGGGACCTAATAGATCTTCTAGCCCGACCCCCCGCCAGGGCGGGAGAACAACCCAAAAAAAACAAACAAACCCTAAAAACAAAAACGGGACTCAAATGAGTCCAGCCAGGTAAGTATCCAGCCTCTTCTTAAAGATCCCCAGGGTAGGGGCCAGCACCACCTCCCTTGGAAGTTGGTTCCAGCTCCTAGCAGGCTGAATAGGTTCAGGTCCCGCAGTCTCTCACTGTAGGGTCTGCCCTGTTGTCCCCGGATCATGCGGGTGGCCCTCCTCTGGACCCTCTCCATGTTGTCCACATCCCTCCTGAAATGGGGCGCACAGAACTGGACACAATACTCCAGCTGCGGCCTGACCAGCGTCGCATAGAGGGGGAGGATCACCTCCCTGGCTCTACTCGAGATGCACCTGTGGATGCACGACAAGGTCCGGTTAGCCCTGCCAACCATGACCTCGCATTGTCGGCCCATGTTCATCTTGGAGTCAATAATGACACCAAGATCCCTTTCCGCCTCCGTGCTCTCAAGTAGGGAGTTCCCCATCGTATAAGTGTGCTGCTGGTTCCTACTACCCAAGTGCAGCACCCTGCACTTGTCCGTATTGAAACACATCCTGTTCCTGTTTGCCCACCCCTGTAACCTATCCAGATCCTTCTGCAATCTCTCTCTCCCTGCTAGCGTGCTCACCTCCCCCCAAATTTTGGTGTCATCAGCGAATTTAAACAGGTTGCTTTCCACCCCAACATCAAGATCGCTGATGAAGAAATTGAACAGCGCAGGCCCCAGGACCGAGCCCTGGGGGACTCCACTACCCACCTCCCCCCAAGTCGAGTATGATCCATCCACCACCACCCTCTGAGTGCGACCCTTCAGCCAATCTGCAATCCATCTGACTGTGTAGGCATCTATGCCACAGTCGCCTAGTTTATTAATTAGGATGGGGTGAGAGACGGTGTCAAAGGCCTTGCTGAAGTCCAGAAAGACTACATCCACCGCGACACCTGCGTCCATGGCCTTTGTGACCTGATCATAAAAGGCAATCAGGTTGGTCTGACATGATCTCCCCCTAATAAATCCATGCTGATTGCCCCTGAGCATCATTTCTGATGCCGGCCCATCACAAATGTGCTCCTTGATGATCTTCTCAAAGAGTTTCCCCAGGACTGAGGTAAGACTGACGGGCCTATAGTTGCCCGGGTCCTCCCTTTTCCCTTTCTTGAAGATGGGGACCACATTAGCTACCTTCCAATCATCTGGCACCTGGCCCAAGCACCACGATCGCTCGTAGAGCTGTGCCAGGGGCCCTGCAATAACCCCAGCTAGCTCCTTCAGCACCCTGGGGTGGAGAGCATCCGGACCCGCTGACTTGAACGCGTCCAGCCCCTCCAGAAGCTCTCTAACCCGGTCCTCCCCAACCTGAGGTCTGAAGGCGATCCCCTCGCGTCCGGCTTCTATCACAGCAGGGAAGTCCCGGTCCCTGCACAAGAAAACGGAGGTGAAGAATTGGTTAAAGAGGTCCGCTTTATCCTCTGACGCAACCACCAGATTGCCCAGCATATCCTGCAGGGGCCCCACATTACCCGACTTGATCAAATCCATGGTCTCTCTTATTTTAGTAAGCCCTTTGGCAGTGATTGGAAGCTTGATTTTGTTAGTGTTAGTAAAACTATTCAGAATAACCGCAGAAAATATGATGAGGTGAGAAAATTTTGCAATAGGACAACTGCATACAATTCCAGACTAAAGTCTTAATGGATGCATGCACTGTTAAGTAAAGTGCCTTTGATGATCCTACCCTTTTATTATAAGTGTTAACCCATACTTCAAAAGAAGTACAATGTACAGTTCTTGGTGTGTGTGTGTCCCTAGGACAGTGCATATTTTATGAACTCAGTTTTAAATGTTTTTGTTTTTCACTGGCTCAGTGGTGGGGTTGGCACAGCAGAACCGCTCTTGCAGTTCTTTTCATCTGAAATTTTAGTTTGGCACAGCAGAACAGCTCTTGCAGTTCTTTTCATCTGAAATTTTAGAGAGAGACAGAGAGGAAGTCCGAATAGAAAATGGAAAGCAATTGGTTTTCAGTCTGTGGTCTCCCACTGTCCTCCCAAATAGCTGAATTTGCTTGCTTGTGCAGTCCACAGGGAAACGTTCAAGCTGGAGGTCAGGAAGGTTCAGCCATCGGTTGGCCCTCCTACCTGTGAAATATGCCAGGTCTTAGCAGGGGATTTTTTTTTCTTTTCAATTGTTACTTTCCATTAGGAAAATTTTCATTTCAGCCTTGGGATGGATATACTTCAGAGGAAGGAATTTTGTACCTTCTTAGAGTGGAGGATCCCTGTATAAAAGAATGAGGCATTGGAAAGGAGTAGTTGGCCCTACAAGCGACTCTGATTATCTTAGTCATATAATTTATTTAAGACTGCGTTGGTGTTGGGGTGGGGCGTGTTTTGGATCATTATTTGTTCTTTCTACTACTGGCATACTGACTGGTTCTGGTAGAAACCAGAACCAGAATCCAAAGGGCTGGAAGACTGTTCTGTTTACATCTGACACCAGAGTCATGAGAGACATTACACAAATTCTTGTTCAGGAGCTGTATACAGGCCAATTTTATATAGACCCTAGAGGCTCTGAACCCCTAAGAGCATCTCTAAATCTTCCAGGCTTTCCCCAAAAGTAATGAGTAATGCCTATGATCATCCGTACTCTAGCATCTTGCCTTCCTTTCCGCCCCAGCTTCTTCCTTTGCAGCTGCTACTTCCTGACCACTTTCCCTTGTGGCACATGCTAGACCATCCCACTCCCTCCCATTCTCCCAAAGCCTTCATGCTAACAGCTTCCCACTGTGATTCACTGAACCACCCACAGCAACTTGTCTCCTTTGAACTTATGTCAATCAATCAGGGCTAGGGGGTTAAGATAACCTAGCAATAGTTGTTCTCCAGGATATTGAATGGGAGGTTCTCAATATTGACTAGGGGGTGACCTTAAAGTCCAGGGTGTCAGTTTGATGGTTCAGATAATTTCTGAAGTTGTCCTTCAAAAAACAAAGAGCTTTATCTGGTAGCTCCAAGTACTGGTAGTAACCAGTACTTCCTGCTTCCAAGTTAGCCCGGATAACAAAAGAGACCCTCCTACCATAGTATTCCATTACCCTTTTTCTAGCCTCAAACTCTATACCCAAGATGCACCCGACAAATGCCTAGCACCAGCCAAGTCTTCCCCTCTCCCTGTATGGGTGCTCAGGGCAAAGGTTCTGAGTGGCTGCCCTTTTTGGTAAGGTCAGTTTTCATCACCAAGATCACAGATTGGACTAAGCTGGGTAAGAAGAAAGTGGAAGTATAGCTCAACTTTGTCATAAAAAGTATAACTGTTCCTTTGTCAGGAAAAGTCCTAAGTTGGACTCAGGCAGAAGTGACAATTTTCAGCTGATCTGGCCCCAGAAAGTGGTCTATAGCTATGACCAAACACAAATGCACAGCTATGGACAGCTTTAAAAAATGGCCATTGGGTAATGGCCCTCGTGCAATGAGGGTTCAGATAAAAATGTTTCAAAACAGCATCTTCTGTTACTTCTGTCTGCACTTCTTGCCAGCCTTGAGCTGTTTTCAGAATGGGAGGCGGAAAGGGGAGCAGAGGGAGTTTGGTCTTGGTTTTTTTCAGACCCTGTTGGAGGGTGGAGCAGGTGTAGTGGAGCCCCCCCGGTGGGGAGGGCTCCAATTCACCCACCCCATCTTCCAGCACCATCTGGGGAACCCCTAGAAGAACGAGCTCCCTCTGCTCCCTCCCCGCTACTCCCATTCTGAAAACAGAGACAGGCTGGGAGGGAGCAGGGGCTGTTGCCAGGGGAAAGTGGTTGCAGACATCCAGCTAGCAGTTAGAGTCCCCTCCCCCCTGAAACCAACCATGAACTTCTGTTTGGTTCAGGGAATTGTTGTAACTCTGAACCTTCCTGCAAATCATTCTGTTACAACAGGGAGCTGCACTTCTGTCTACACCCTCAGGATAGGAACTTAAACCTACGTCTCTTACCTAAGGGAATGTGTCCTAACCCTTGGGCTGTTGGCTATTTGAGCTCTCTCACAAATTCCAGTTTGCATCTGAAATGATTTTTTTAATGTTCACAAAATGGCATCTTTTAAGTAGAAAAAAAAATCCCTTTTACTAGTTCTGCTCTGTTTGGTGTGGGTATTTTTATGCATCCTCTTAAATCATTTCACCAGTCTGACACAAACACGGTCAGATGTACAAACACACAGCAGTTCCCTCTGTGATATTTACAGCTAGCTTTTTCAGCAGAGCTGTGCATCCAACATAAACCAAGGTTAGGTTGATCTACATGCCTCAGTGTGCAGGTGTTGACAGGGCTTAGGCTGCCTTTTAAATAGCAGGCCCAATGTAAAATCAGATCTCCTCAGAGGTTAATTCATTTTGATCAGTTAAAGAGTTAACCTGATCTAGTGAGTGCCTGTGTGTGTTCACAGCGCAGCTCTGGGCCTGGGAAAGCCCAGCTACTCCCCACAGCCTTGAGTCTGTGCTATTTTGACCGGGCTATTCGGAAACCCCCCAACTATACCTCCCCACCCCAAGCCACCTAAATCTAAACTGGGTCCCATGAACACTTGTTCACACACTATATTTGCAAGGCTAATCCATAGTGAGATAGCTGTGACTTTTAGATTTGGATCTCAGACTTCTCGAAGTCTTGGCACTGAGAGCAGGTGCTTGGATGGGATGATCTCTAGTACGGAAGTACAAAAGTGGGGAGGAGAAGAGGGTGAAAATAGAAACAATTCGTGCTTCGGATCAAGTTTTAAGGCAAGACTGGAGAGAGTAGTTTGGGGATAGAGTCTCTCCCCCCCCCCCACCCTTTCTATGTGACCAGTTTATCCTGCTCTATCAGCAACTAATGCATTGCTCTTCTGGGATATGACACATAGCTCAAATGAGAGAAACAGTGGTAGCCACAAGCAACCCAAGTTTGATTTCCAAGCCAGGGTATTCAGTTTGGGCTTCCAAGAGAGCAACTCCCAAGAGGTGGTGTCCTGACTTCTTATTTTAATTAGAGAGCTAGAAGATGCCACGGAAAAAACCAGTGCATCCTTTGCCCAGTGTCTTTCCCACAATCCTCTACATACTCTATTACCATATGGGGTTGGGGGTGTTTGATGGCACATAAGAGCCCTGCTTAGAGACATGCCTGATTTATCACCCATATTAATCCAAAGAATGTAACAAATAAGGGAATTGAAACTAAGTCTCCCCTCTTCTTCATGAGAAAGTTTCCTCTGATGCAGTGCATTGCTGTGTTTGTTTCCATACAGTGCAAATTTCCAACAGGCCAGCCAAGGCCAGTCCCTTCCCTCCATTCCTTTCCCTAAGAGCCAGTTGCTCTTATTCTGGGATAGCTTTTGCATGGCCCTTGAGCTCTTGCTAAATGTTCCTTGCTCTGCACAAGGTTTTCTTTTTTCTCCTCCTTTAGGCTGGTGAATTGAGAATGGTAAGTCTTATAACCGCTACCAAAGCAAAAAGAGTAAGAGCAAGATTGAACTCCTGCATCACAGTTATCATGTACTGTAGACTTTTAAACCAAGTTCTGAGTCCATTATACAAGGGTGAAATATGCCTAGCTCTTGCCCAAGAGCCAGACACATTACAGAAATGTAAGAAAAGGAAATAAGACTGATCCTCCCTTTAACCATCACCTGTGACACTGGCCAGAGTCTGTGGTTTTAGTATCAGCCATAGCATCAATGGACTCATCTACAACCCTCTACTTGACCTGTGGGGGCAATGATTCTCAACTGTGAGTGATTGCTGCCATCACCAATGTCTAGCTAAGTGTCAGGACTGTTAAATACAATGCTCCTAATTGTATTAAGGTTGTACCTAGAGGCACTATCTAAGATAAAGGGCCCATTGTGTTCATTGCTGCACAGTTGCATAGTATGAAAGTGCTTACAGTCAAACTGAACAAGACAAATGGGGAAGCGAGGCACAGATGAAGTAACTTGCCCAATTTACACAGGAAGTGGCAGGGTAAGGAAAAAAATGGATTCCTGTACAACCTCTCTTCCATACCATCACCCCACCGTATGTAATCTGAAAGGCAGAAAATGGTCGGAATCAGGGGTGGTTTCCTTGACCTTTTAAAACTACTTTAGTTTTTACCTTCTGCACAAAACAGCCAATTTCCTGACCGTGGCTGTAAAAGTTTCATGGCATCTTCCATTCATTGGACTTGGCATTTCAATCACAGGTAACTCTTCTCCCTCCCTGTGCTTCTAGTATAACTGCACTTGAGTACAGCATCCTATGCTTTCTGCTATTAGTGATATAGTTCATGCTGTTTACTACACAGTTACAGATAAATGGAGTAGTAATTTGTTTGTAAAAAGATGTATTCTAAACTTTGCCTCATCCTGTTCAACAGCTGCTACTTTCCAGTCTCTAGGTGGCTGCATTTCAGTGGTTGGTGACATAATTGTCTTAAGCAAATATGTGCTTCAGTCATGCAGGACTAATGGTGTTGAAATTTAGTTTCTGACCTAGTGGGATCTCAAATCTATCTGGAGGCGGAGAGTCAGTAGAAACACGTGCTTTGCTTCCTGCAGTCTGCAGAACAGCTCAGCACACGGGTGGGTGACAGCAAAGAGAATTGTTTTGTGTGAACTGCCTGGGCCTTTCTTTTCCCTGTTCTGGAAACTCTGCTTTACCAGTCTTTAGCAAAA
Organism: Alligator sinensis; assembly: GCF_000455745.1. NCBI lineage: Eukaryota > Metazoa > Chordata > Crocodylia > Alligatoridae > Alligator > Alligator sinensis. The sequence goes on from NW_005842483.1 coordinate 233,301, forward strand.
CATTAATATCCAGGGCTAGATCTCTACCCGTCCCCCAAAAGCGTGTGAGTGACTACCATTGACTTCAATGGAAGTTACTCGTATCCTGTGTGGGAAGAATAGGGCTTTAGAAAAGAGTGAAAGTGAGTGTTGAGGCATGCAGTCTGGTGAAGTGCTTCTGGAAATGACATGATTGATGAAGCTGGGTGCTACCTTAAGAAAAACACTATTCACATCCTTGCTATGGAAAGGCTTATGCCACTTTTCCATCTCATTTGTCTGCCCTCACAGCAATTTCAAGAGAGCCATTGTCATGGAGTCTGTTGGCATTCACATCCCCCTGGCTTTATTATGTAACCTGGAGGCAGTTGTAAGCCCATACAGGATCTTTCTGTAACATTGCGGCAAGCTGAGCACTCCTCTGCCCTAATTTTTTTTTCTTTTTTTTCTTTTTCTAAACTGGCAGCATTCACATGTGCTATGTTTGCTTGCTGGGGTGGGGAATGCCAATCCAGGAATTAGAAACTGGTGTCGGCTGGGCCTGAAGTTTTTACTGGCATGGCCTGTGTGACTTGCATCAGATCGATGCTTCCAGTAAGCAGCAAATGTGCTAGTAACTGCTGCTTTGCTTTCTCACCTTCCAAGTACAGTAGCATCACAGAGGAGATGGGCACGCTCTATTTAGCTGGTCTGCAAGAGGTTTCTGGTGGATTCCAGCCATGACAAGCAATTGAGACTGCTTAACAAAAAATCACTCATCTTTCCCACTGATTTTGAGACTAATATGATTGTCAGAAAGTTTATTTTGCATGGATCCAACCTAGCAGGGCTCATTGATGGAGCAATGGCTCATGCTATTTGTTCATAAAAGGCTTCAGGGTTTTGTGGTGGCATATGGCTTTTCCTTAGTTTATGAGGACGAGGGACAGATGGACACACACACCCACATCCTTTCTAGCTTTTCCTCTTCCTGTACAGAGATTGTGCTCTAAGTGGCAGTGCTATTGCTAGTATGTTTGCAATGTGAGAGCTTTACTTAGCACTGAAATTCAGAGAATTATTTTGGATAAGTGTTCACAATGCATTATGTATGGTCTGAGACCTAGATGAAGCTTGAACTAGGGCTTGGCATTTGAATCTGAGGTTGAATCACTTAGCAGTGTCATACAAACTCAAAAGTTAAAATTCTTAAGTATTCAGGACTTGCTCTCACTGGCTTCATCTTTCATATGACAAAACACTTCACCTTTGTGTGCTTTGGCATTTTTCTCAATTTGGGAGCTCTTGGCCGTTACCAGGGATCACTACATGGAAGTGGCTGTAATCCAACATATGGCCTGTGGGCCGCCATGCAGCCCTCCAAGCTGTTTTCTGAGGCCCGAGGTGCTGCGACGGGAAATGAAAGTAAACACTGTACTTTTGTTTCGGGGGGGGGATGGGATACCGCTTCCTGTGAGGTTTTTGAATATGGCTCGCCGGCCCACTGGGTGATAAAAAGTTCATGATCTGGCCGCACATTCAAAAAGGTTGGACACCCCTGCTCTAATCAATCCCCATCTCACTGCCAAATCTTTATTAACACAGGCTTTCTCAGAAGGCTCCAGCCACTTTCAAACTGGAACAGGGAGAGAGAAGCTTTCTGTTCAGTTTTGAATCAGAGCTGGACCCAAATTATAGGGCCAGGTTTTGAGTCAAGGTGATACAAAATAAAAAGGGGGTTGGGTTTCAAGCTTTACAACCTCGTATATTAGAGGTTGGCCAAATATATTTTCAGTTTTGTTTACTTAGCACTTCCATTTTTTTTATCAATTTACCCTTTCACTCTGAGGATCTTCAGCTCAGTAGTGTAACCGTGGTGGGGCAGCCTCAGGTGCCAAACTGGGCAAGGGAGCAGAAAAATAACAGCTGCCGCTCACCAGCACAGGTGCATGACTGCACAGCTGGCAGTCACTGCTGTCCCTGTGCATGCCTGCTGCCCCATTGCCCAGCTGAGGTGGTAACCCTCTGCTTCAGCTAATGCTGGTATAGAAGAGAATTCATAGATTAGATTCGCCTTGTGTGATAAGGATTGTATAGGGTGTTCCAGTAATACGTACCAATTTAAAATGACTCGATTTCAGTGAGCCAGATAAATGCCCTTCATTCTGGAGGCTACCTGTACTGAATCTACACTTAGCTAATTTCTTGGGTCTGCAAGCCTGAGTGGAGAAAGCCTGTTTGACTAAGGTCTCTTGTAAGGGTTTTAAACCAGAAAAACCAGAACAGCCTCTCTCATGAAGGTGTATTTTCTACCAGGGGCACAAATAAGCAATTCTGTACCTGGGCAGCGATGGTACATGGAGTAGTGGCCAAGGCCAGGCCAGCAGCATGGCAGCTGGGCGGGGGGGGGTTTCTTTGTACTCCCGCACCCCCCTTCCCTGTCACACTACTGTTTTCTACATTGTTAGATCTGCATACAGCTGATGCAGACTTGAATGTGCAACCAGTGCATGGGTGTGCAGATTTAGGCCCATGGTATTTCAATGTGTTTACTCCTGGCCCCAGCCTTGTAGAAGTGTGTGGAAAGGGAAAAAAAAACCCTGGAATTTATCATTCCCTCTTCCTTGGAGAAAGAGTTGGCTTTCAGTTTTAGTTGCAGGTTCACATCAGGTATTTTTTTATCTGAACTAAGCTACCCAACCCTATCATTAACAGGGTTATGGCATTAATCAGGCTTCATTCATATTGTGGATCAAAGGGACAGCAGAATTCCAGTCGGGAACACCTGACTCCTTATGTTCCTATTGGTTTTTCACACCCATGTTTCCTTAATGGATAATGTAAACATGACTTTTGTCAGTGTTTAATTTATTGCCCCAAACAGTACTGGAGATCTGGCAGAAAATTAAATGTGTGTGGAGGGACAGTGTGTTTTTATGCTTAGCACAAGTGAAATGATACTTTTAATATATGTACCAAATAACAGGGATAGGAAGGCTGCAGTTTCCATTAGCTAGCCCTGACCCAGCTTTTACAAACCTGTGACTGGCAGATCCATTAGCTGCTGCTTTAGGAATGCTTAACAGGATTGTTAAAATGTCCCAGTGTTCAGACCCTGAACCAAACAGCATAAGGAAGTGCAGTTCCTTTGCTGCAGGGAATCATTCATTCTCCCCTTTCTTGCTGAAGGGGAAGAAAGAATGGCTATGGCACCATGGAGGGATGTCGAGAGACCTCCCTGCTCCTCCCTCCTGCATTTCATTTAGGCTACTGCTGGCAGTGAACACAGTTGTTGGTGCTTGCAGCGACGCCAGGATATGGAATCAGATGGCAGAGATCTTTAATCCAATACACTCCAGATTATAACAAGCTTTAACTACATATGTGCCTCTTTTAAAAGTACCATTTGTGCTCTGTTGTGGCTGCCAACCTGTCCTGAGGCCCTTTAGTTTATTCTTCCTCTAACTTTGAACAAGACCAGTTGTTTTCTTCATGAATACTTTGATCCAGGATATGGCACACTTGACAAAGCTAAGGAAGAGTGATACAGAGGTAATTTCACTGTGACATGGGAACAGCAAGCTGGGTCACATCCACATCATTGCTTGCAGCCATACCATCCACTGAGGTTCATCAAAGATAGAGACCTCCTGCCCATGGTTGTGCCCCTGTGGTTTCAAGGGAGCTATGCTGATACAGACAGTGGAAAAATCAGGCTATCACTTTATCTGAGCAAATAACTAGATCGGTGTCAGGATTCTGTGGGTCCAGAGTAAAGCCCTAAATGGGGTCACCTGCACTCTTTTAAGGACCAAAAGCCAGACTTTTCCATCAAATGCTTTTAACTAGAATCAGCCACTTTAATTTCCCAAATCTGGGGGAGCTGAATTTAATGTCTGCATCTGAGCTGTACATTTAGAGTCAATCCACTGTAATATGCGACAGTAGATTTATATCCACTCTTTGAGCAGGAGTCTTGAAGTGATATACTCAGGAAACCCAGCTGGCATGGGAAAGATCACAGAAAGGTTAAATGTGATGCTTCAAATCAGCAGTCAGTAAACCTGCATTCAGTTCTTTTCTTTTTTTAATGTTTCCCTAACATGCATCTTAAGTTTGTAGCTTTCTTCTCTCATATACTTTCACAATTGTTTCATTATTTAACATGAAACCTACTTCTGCGGTCTGGACTGATCAGGGCCTTGGTAATAACAGGAAAGAGTCTTTTTAGCAATTCTGTGGATAAACAAAGGGTTTTGGTCTCTGCAGGCATGAAGTTGGTGGTATTCGGGAGTGTTATATCCACACAAAGTTGTTAGGCTTTGGTTTTTCTTGACAACCTATTTCTACCCCTCCCCTCTAAACTTGTTTTGTATAAATCCAGTTTCAAAGCAGGGAACATCATTTGAGCCATAACTCACCCTCTTCTGGCTTAGAAGTCAAACTGAGTGTATTGCTAGGCCTGATCTGTGCTATTCACTCAATAGTGCTTGTACTTCAGTTACATACAGAAGTGCCTTATTGTAATAAGCAGACAAGGTCATTTGGGTGAATCTGGTATCTTTTATTAGACCAACTTGAATAGTTGGAAAAAAAAAATCTTAATAAGCTTTTGGGTTTAAAAACCCTTCGTCAGGCTGAGGAAGCCTCTGCAGTTGGTGTGTGCTCTTCCTGGATGGAATGAATAGTTGTTGGAATAATACTTTGTAATTACTTCAGAGATGATTTCAAATATTTCAACATTTCAAATATTATGTTGCTTTTTCAAAATAAGATCTGCCCCCACCCCCCTGCTGCCCAACTACTCTCATCTTAAAATTTAAGAGGCATTCTTTTTAGATGTAAAAGTGATGCCATGCTAGTCCAGTGGTAACTAATCTCAAAGCTACAACTGTCTTCACTCTAGCCTGCCTCTTCAGACATTGAGTCATTACACTTCAATTTAGGAAGCAGGTGGCCTCATTCTCCTTATCCTTTACAGAGGGTAAAGTAATAAGTGGCTTCTATACAGCTTGAACTGAAGAAGTGCTATTGTGGCCAATAGTAATAATAATTTCTTATTTTCTGCAATGACCAGCCCCAATAGGGAATGCATATGATAGTTAAAACCTCTGTCCTAGTAGGATACACTGCAGTTCCATTTAAAAACTGAATTGGTCACATTAATGGCATCACAGCGGAGTCTTGGGACACACATACCTAGTGGTTAAAAACACAAAACAACAACAACAAAACAGGGACAAGTTTTAAGAGAACCTAGGTTTGACTTTCTGGGCCAGTTTATGGTTCTGGTTAAGAACATAGTGAACTCTGGTGTTTGCAGGTTCAGTTTAACTTCAAGCTGAAACAAAAGCCAAACAAGTATAAATCCGTGGTGACCAGCAGGGGAGTTACAGCAGCACTGTCACCCCTATACCTGGTTACTGAACCCCCTGTTTCAAGCAGCTGCACTGTGTACCGTCTCTGCATGGTAAAAGCAAATGCAGGTGTCTTACTGGAATGTTTCAGTACCAAGGAAAAAGGAGTGAAGGTGAACCAGTGGCCATAAGGTGTAGGCTAGGCTGCTGCTGCCCGGGTTCATTCAATACAGCTTTGCTAAACCAGCTTAATTCTGTTTGGGGCCAGCCTCTGGCAGTTCACAATTGGACAGCCACACATCTTGGCAATGACCCTTGCTGCTGATCTAACACCACCCACCTTCCTCCCTGCCTGGCCAACCCACTCCTGCAGAGTGTTTTCTATAAATTATCAATTGGCAAGAAGCAAAAAGAAAACTTCCAGAGACAATTGACCAAAAATGACATGGTGTAGAAGGACTCAGACCCAGCAGTAGCCATAACGCCCCGGTAGCCAAGCGCGTCCTGCTCCACTCTGGCTCCTTGGGGTGCCCTCCCATTTGGTCTCACCTGCCATTCCTTGATGTAACTTATAATACTTAAGGAGGCTGCCCCAGGTCCCCAAAGTGAGCCTCAGTCCCTCTGCTGTCTACTATCTCAAGTGTCTGGCTAGCACATATCCTATTCCTCCAAGTCTATGTCACAGCCTCCTAGCCCTATTTGTGTCTTAGAGCACAAGCCACCTGTGACTGTAGGCCTCCAGCCATGGCCCACTTGTTCTGGCCTGGTTTTCTCAGCCTCAGCCCTCTCTGCATGTCGGTCTCCAGGCCCTTCAGCACCATTTTGCCCTTCTTGGTCCCTTTGGGCTCCTAGGATCCCAGACCCAGGCAAGACTGCTCTTTTACTTCTCAGCCCCTTGAATGCCTGACTCGGGGCAGGCAATTCTTGTTCTGCTCAACCCCGTTATGGTCCCTGACCCCTACAGGACTCTATATGGGGTGCCTCTTGGTTGCCCCTGTGTCCTTCATGCAGCCACAACCCAGTCCTCCAGTTTCCACCTAAACACAATGCAAAGGCAAGGAACTGCTTTCAACAAAAAAATCTCCCCCACTTCGTGTTCATGCCACCCTGCAGGCCCTCCCTTGCTCTCTCCGTCGGGGCTTTCAACTCCCAGTTGTCATGGGTGGCTTGGATGTTTGCCAGGCTCTTTGAGTCCCTCCCTGGAGCTCTGCTCTCTGCAGTGTGCAGGGCCAGGCTGCCTGCCTTGTTTCTCCTGCTAGGCTTATGTGCCCTGGAGCACTGCCCCTTCCAGGCAAGTGACTCCCCAATCAGGCACAGGGGTTTCCTCTCGTGCCTGATGATCAGCCTGCTCCTCCTGGCTGCAGCTTGACCAGATGCTTGCAGCCTTTTCTCTCTGGCTGAGTGGGAATCTGCCCCATACAGTAAGCTTGTTGCAGTGCAGCTAGCTCCTGCTCAGTCCCCTAGTACACATCAAGGTTGGCCTGCTGCATTTTTTTTCCTGTAAAGTAACAGGAGCCTCTGGCTCTCTGTTGAACATGGCTCAAATACTCTAAATGAATTGCCCAGCCATCTCTAAGGAGGGGATTACTTAGCTGTTTGTGTAAATGCATTGAAAGGTCAGCTGTTTGAGACCCAAATGCCTGAGCTGTGCCAGAACAGAAAAAAAAATGGAGGGCCCATGGAATGGATAAATCCTGAAATTTTTATATACTGGACTCTGTCTTGTCTATATAATGTCCATGGCTACTTTGCGTAGCCTCAGTGTAGTTTTATGGTAGAATTTGGTTCTGACTTACTGAGCAAAATGTAATGGGGTATCCAGCACTATAAGGTTTCCGTTTATGCTATGTTGTGGCAGCACATACAAGTGGATGACATCTACCTGTTTGGAGGGAACAGTCATCTTGTCCAAAATGGGACATTTAGACACTTGCTTTTGAAAAGTAAATGCAACTTTCCCCATTGAAATGATGAAATGAAAAGTGGTATTGCTGTGAGCTAGGTGACAAGCTAGTTTTTAGAGTTTAGGATCAAGTATTATTTTGGTAGTCTTTTTGTTTAGCTACAGTAGCAGACACCAAAACCAGTAAAGCAAACTGATAATTATTTATATCTGGGTGTGAAAGTGTATTAGTAGCATGACACTGAAACAAATGATTTTGTTCAGAGCTGTGAAAGAAACAGGACCTGTTCTTGTTAGCCACCACCCTCTCCTTTTTGTGGATTAATTTTTAGCTTCCTCAACAGAGGTGAAATAAATCCACAGCACTTCAAAGCTGAGAGAGGGGCTTAGCTTAGTGGCAGGTCCAAACAGATGACATTGCTGATTCATATCATTTTCAGCCAGTTTGCTGATTAACTACAGTGCATGGGGTCTCCAAGCGGTTTTCTCCTTCTAGTCCATCACAGTTGTTTCCTAGAGTCCTACTGGCTTATACGAGGTTTGCCTGAGCCACAAAATTCAAACCTAGATCCCAACTAAGTGTTGGTTGCAGGTGACTATTGGCACTAACAAGGGCAGGGAAGACTGTCGCAAAGCCAATGTTTTAAGAGCAGAGAAGTCTAAGAAATCTAGATCATGACACTAAATTAATCATTTAGCATTCCACAATTCCTAATTTAAGTAAATGGACTTAGTCTTCTAACAAAGCACAAATGTCTTATTTGCAAATATCATTTAAAAAGTGTCCTAAGTGCTCAAGTTCAGCAATGCATATGCAACAATTATATCGCTACATAACTTCACAGCCGGAGAGCTAGGACTCTCTATAGTTGCAGGACGTCTGGCTGTGTGACCTTGCAGATTACAAGAGCTGATCTTAGTTGTGGAGCTTGGGATATTGCATGGGATATAAGCTTGGGATATCAAGCTTTTCAAATGAATTCTCGTGCATGATGTTATTGGTCAGGGATTTGCCTCAGTTTGTATTGTATGACAAGTAGCAGCTGGGGAGCTTAGAAATCAGCCCAGGATGATATCATACGGGTTACTGCAAATAAAGAGGGTTAGGTAACTATTTATTCCATGCAGGCAAGCCTGGTGTATTTTGACAGTATGGCGGGGGAAAACTACCTGTTGGAAATACATATAGCCCTTATTGTCATCAGTGTCAAGTAGGCATAAAATGCTATGTTTTGCACCTACTCTTCACTATACTGGCTAAACAATCAGGGCTATAAAACTGTATAAAGGCACAGTACCTGTGTATTCACAGTTAATGTTGTGCCAGTTGAGTCTAGACATGAACCTGCATTAAGAGAAATGAGCAGGCTTATCCTTTGAACCTGTCTGAGAAAAACTTTTTTGTCTTCGTAAAGATAATGCGGCAATATGGTTGCAATGTGAGTAAAGCTTGCTTCAATCCACCATCTGGCCACAGTGTTTATGGGTCTTTTTTTGGATCATCTCTGGGAATGTTATAAAAATTTTATGAACATTTTTTTTACAGACGATCGGATCTGATCCCTTTGGGGCATATTTAGTTCCATTTTTTTTCTTTCATTCCTGTTTATGCCTGTGCCCATTGCTAACCTGCTCTTGGAACTTAAGTTCCCTTCTCTTCCCTCCCCATTAAGTGCCACACCAGCCCAGGGTTGAGAAATATCACCCAAAGATGGCTGGCAAAACAGAAAAAAAAAGACACCAAAAATTTTTTGAAAGACTTTCAACACCGATGTAATTGAGGACGCTGGCTGTAGTCATTGTCCCTGCGTCAAGATATCAGATGTTCACTTTTGGGAGCTTTATTTTTAAAATTCTACTTCAGGAGGTAGGAGATCTTTCTATCAGTGTCCATGATACGTAAGGGACTCATCATACTTCCTAAAGTCTTCGGGCTCCATACAGATCCCAGAAGGCCCAGCTTGTAAAACTGTCTAAATGCTTTTGTATCCACCTCCATTTATTTCCCTTGGTCCAACTACAGAGAGAGCTGGGGTGCCTTTACAAGGGCTTGCCTCCTGCCATCATGATGGGTGAGGGAGCAGAGGGGAAAAGAAATTGGCTGTCTAGGTCCCAACTAAATCAAAAGCATAGCTTGTAGTTGATGACTTGGACAGATACATATAAGTCTTGCCAGTATGAAGTTTTCTTTTGCTTCAATAAATAATAGTCCCCAGAGATGTAGGCTCTCAAGTAGTGAGAGAAACAATCTGGCAAAGACGTGCTTTATAGACATAAATATATATATTTCATATGGCCAACTTGCAGTGAGTTATTTCAGGCCATGATGTTCTGCTTGCTTGCTGATCAGAAGCACAGCGTGATGATGTCTTGAAAGAAAATCATCACCTCCCTTCCTTGTTTCTGACCTCTGCAAATGCTTTGTTACTAGATCAAAGTGGCTAAAATGGTATAAGTTTTAAAATGCAGACTAGCCTCTTTTTCTTTTCTCCACTGATAGAGCTTCCTGTACTGTGAGTGCAACTGTGGATCATGCAAGAGCTTTGGGGATAAGAACATTGTCATGAAAGAGATCCATGTTTAATGCATTATTGGAAGGTGCTTTGCTTACTACAGAAAGTGTAGCATAAGAACCATACTTCGTAAAAACAGACCGGATATGGGTCCTGATCTAACTTTGATCACTTGAGTAACCCTGTTTGACTTCAGTGGGTGCAGACATTCACTGTACCCAGCCTACATTCACACAGCTTGCTTTATTTTATTTTATTTTGCTAAAATTTTTATTTTATATATGTATTATCTCACTTGGCAGATCAAAGCACACTAAAAACCTGTTACACAGTTTGCACCACATATCTGTACCCCTGTGCACCCAATTCCATACCCAGACCCCCACACACTACAGTCACGATTGTAAATCAGGAGCAGCTTGTGAACACATTTGCCGGTGCTGGGAGCCATGCTGAGGATCCAATGTAAGTAATTCATGGTGGTTGTGGGGGCAGCAGTTTGACATGTCTGGGGAGGGGGTGCTGGTGGGTTCATGGGGTGGGTTGCCCGCTGCCCTCCTCCTTCCACCCCCAGATGTACTAAAAATAGTCCATTTGGGGGGGGTGTGGGGGTGGGGAAGGGTGACAGAGAGGTTTTTAGTAGGCTAATTCTAGTTACTTCTCTTCTGCCTCCAGCACTTGTTCTTTGCTTTTGTGGTTTTTTTCTGGTTGTGGGAAGACTCTTAATCTCTAGAATTAAAAAAAAAAACCAACACAAGAAGCATGAACTAGACTTTTGCAAAATCACTTGAACTTCACATGTTGAAGTTCTAGTACAAAGCATTTGGGTATGTTCATCTTGAGTTAGCTTGACTTCTAGCTTAAGAAAATTAGGTTCAGTTGTTAAATGATACCATCCCGACTTCAGTGTTGTGGCACCTTGCTTGTCGGTTCAGGATGTGATCCTTTAACTATAACCCTGCATTTATATCTGCAGTTCACAGAGAGACCTCAAATTTGTCTTCCAAGCCATCAGTTAAGGCTAGCAAACCAAATTTCTGGGATAGTTTACCCAAGTATTAAAATACAGCAATTTGTAATAGGTAACTGAGGCAGTGGCAGCAAGACTACTACCTTGCATGTTGAATTGGCAGCGGAGCAGGAAAGAGCTCCTACGTCTCATGTCCTATAAAAAAAGGATGAGTCTCTAAAGCCACAACACTTTGAGTTGCTTTAGTGTGTCCCAAAGTCTTGTTTCAGCTGGAAGGCTGAAACCTGGCCAAAAAATGTTAATTCAGGCTTTTGGAATAGCCACATGACTGAAGGTACAACAGCCACTGTAGAGGCTGGGCTTTTATGCTTCTCTATCTAAGCCACCCCAGCCACTGTAGAGGCTGGTCTTTCATGTTTCTCTAGCTGGGTATCAGCAGCTCCACTTCCAAGCTTGAAGACAAACTTCTGTGTTAGGACTTCTGGCTGTAATTTGTCTGGACCACTTTTGCAAAGGCACTTCAGTTTTGCCTGTCCCTTCACTTCCTCCTTTTACAGCCAGTTGTATTTGGAGGGTAATTTTGGCCTTGGGCCTTGTATAAATTCATTAAAAGGGCCTGCCTACTTTTTGAAGTGGAATTAGTACTTTGTTAAAGCTGGCTGGGTGTTCTGGGTCATGAACCATCTAATCAGAGGCTTGTGTAAATCTGGGATGTGCTAATTAAAGCTGACTGCCCTGCAGCACAGAAACGGAGGCTCCAGCTCTGTGGGCAGAGTGGTTCCTAGGGAGTTTGGTGATAAAGCGACCTTTAACTGCTCCTATGAATGCTGAATGTCATCAAGCAGCCCTCCAATGCAAGGACTGCTTGTCTGCCTGCAAAATTGGAGTTCAGGACTACCAGCTGCCTTGTCTCCTCATTGCCTTCCTCCCCACCTTGTGTTTATGGGTTACTATGAAATGTCCCTTTGTCCCTCTCTTCTTGATGATGTTCTTGCTGAAAAATATGCATCTTCCACTCCTGAAGGCTCCCATTAGGATCCTCCATGTTAAATCACTGGCTCCCAGCTGCTTGCTGTTTCTTACCAGGGGGCATGGTATTAAAATGGAACTAGATTTTCACAATTAAGTCCTGTACGGGCCCAGTTGAAGCAGCCAGACTTGCAAAGGAACTGTGCATCAGTGTGTTGGATGCTGAACACTCAAATCTGTTTCCCCCCCTGTGGGTGATGTAGGCTGTATCAGAACCCAAGTGACTCTTCTTACTTGCTATCAACTTGCCTGTTCATTGATTTGCTATTGGCAGAATGGTACCATCTACTTTATTCTATTCTGTGATCTGGATTCTGATGCATCAACTCCATGGATGGGTAGCTGCATGTATATGTGATCCCCAGAAATACTTTAGGGAAAGCTGTTCAATTGGATCACTTTCACTAATGTGAAATCTTATAAAGGACCAAGGTTTTATTTTTCAGCTCAATTTTGAGACCTTGGCCATAGCAACAGGTTGGGGTGGAAGAGATCCTTTTTGGAAGAGATCAAACTTAAAAAAAAAAAATCTATATTTTAAACTTGGTATCCTGCACAATGTCCTGGTCTGGGAGAAAACTGAAGTTGCTGGAGAGAAACTTGTGTAAAAAGGATAGGGGGCAGGGGGAGGAATCAAAACCGACCGATTCCCTGACATTTCCTTTCTATGCTGGCATAATTGCACTGCATTCCTGGCACTTCTAAGAGCCGTGTTTTTAATCTGCCCATTCAGCATTACAGGTGCCAAACTTGGAAACAAGGTGGTAGAAAAGTTGCACAGAGGGTATCCTGGTTGCTGTCATCGTTGGCTTGCTCAAGAGCTCCAGTGGGGCTGGGCACTCTTGGTGTGGCTTTACTACCTCCTTTCCAAGTTTAACACATGCAGAGAAGGAGTAGGAGAGCAGCTTCTGTTTGCAAGCAGCACCCTTAGCAGCACCAGAGAAATATCACATCCAGTAACATTAGGGTTTTTTTTCTATCTGCTACTAAGTCAGGTGCTAAGATACCATGGTGACCTGTAAAAACTTAGTTTAAGTAGATCAGGACACATGCCAATAACCACAGATCTTATTATAAGAATTTTATTACTAAATGTTTGCTAATTACCTTTTTCTTGGTTCACTAGCTGAGCCCCCTCCCCCAGAAAAATTAGGAGTCTGATGTAGTGTATTAACACAACACACTTCATCTGATGGATTTGCACTTGGGCATCATGTCAAAATGATATTTTGATGCAATCAATGGGGCTGTCTGTGTGTCTGGAAATGTGTGAAAGGGCAGGTATGCCTTCTCAGGTTTTATGTCTAACTACACTCTCAAACTAGCACAAATTTGCAGAGTTTCAATTGACCCCAACTGCATTTTTTTTCACTGGATGAATTACTTAATTCTTTTTGTCTGTCTTTATTCATTACCATTTGTTTGCCAGCCAAGATGCACATGGCCATCTGATCCCCTTTGACAGAGTGTTTTGAGTCCTGACAATGGCTGTATCTATGACTGGCCAAATAAGAACCAACTGAGAGTTGTGTGTGTGTTTCTCTTTTTTCCTTTTTCAGCAGTTCTGCTGGCAGAGCCCCTAGCTCTGTGGTTAGCACTGGAGAGTCTGGCTGCCTTTTTAAGTTAAAAAGAATGCCTACCATGGGATTCAATGAATAGCTCTATTCATGAGTCATCTTGCTGTTCCCCCTTATTCACCTCTCATGAAAGATATAGTGGGATCCTCATGTATATGACCTTAGATATAGAGACTATAAAAACAGGTTAAGGAACATGGTACAATCTGTCCCAAGTGAACAAGTATGTAGCCACACCAGGCCATGAACAAATCATGAACTGTGACTGTTATTTTCTTCCTTTGCTTAAGGTGGAAGGTAATGTAATACTGGTCTGTTTTGGAACTATACTGGATATAGACCTATATTAGATTCCTTTCCACCAGGATGCATCCAGAGGGGGTGCTGAAGCATGGATATGCCTCTCCCACACTGTGGGAGCTTCTGGGGACTAAGACCCTAAAGCAAGTGAAATCCCCCTCCACCCTGCTCCTTTCCCCTTTGGGCTAAGGACAGATATTCAAGAAGCCTAAACCTGAATTCATTCAATCTTTGCAGGTTAGTCTAACCTGGCTAGGATGAACCAGTTGTAACCACACAGACATCCCTTCTGGGCTAAGGAAATTCAGACACATGCCTGGAGTGGCTCAGGCTAGAAGTCAGGGGGTGCTAAAGCAGCCCTCCTTTCCCTTCTATAGTGCTGATGTGAGGGGGGGCATGGCCAGGCCCTAGCACGATGCTTTGGTTAGGGAGCTCCCCCCTCTCCTGTAATAGCATTTATCAGCTCTGTTATTAGCATTTAGTACCCCATCAAACAACAAAACCTCTCTTATTAATTCAACCTCTTCTTAAACAGCTTTTTCTAAGGAAGGAAGGAGGGACATTACCAGCTACCTGTTGATTAGCTACAAAAAGCCCTAAGCTGACACTGTCCTGTCTACCTTACACAGACACGTCTCAGCATTAGTGAGCATACCACATGGTGGCTGTGGCCGTGCTGTGGGAGAGAGGAGGGAGGGATCCCTGCTTGAGCAGCGAGGGGGGTGGGGGGCAGGGGAAACCAGCAGATGCTTCTGTGCCTGCAAATCTCTGCTGGAGCTTCAGCCAGGGAGCAGAGGGGAGGGGCCATCCCAGCTCTCTGGAGCAGAGAGCCCGGCCCAGCCCAGAGAGCATGCCAGGATGCTGGGGGAGTCTGATTTAACTTAAACCAGGAAAAGGTCTGGGACAGACACTGCATAAACTGGTTTGACACAAATCAGTTGAGTCTGATACTACATTTAATCAGGCTTATGTCAAACTGGTTTCAGCCATCTTCAAACTGGTTTGTGTGCACCAAAAATCTGTTCTGTTACAGGTTTAAACCTGTTTCTGATCACTTAAACCAGTTTATGTGTAATGTCTGTCCCTAGCCTTGGTGCTCAGAGGTATATCCCTTCTCTTCTCCCCCGCCCCCCACCATCCCTCAGTGCTGCCTCTGTTGCGTTCCCTGATGTCTTAGGGGCAGGGGAAGTTCCAGTTTCTCCCCGCCCCAGCCAGGCTGCACAGAGCAGGGCCAGGGGCAACAGAGTAGTGGCAGGAAGGGGGAAACTATGGAGACGGCACGGGGAGGAGGCACGTCCCCACCTATCTCTGTTGCTGCTGTCTGGTCCCTGTCCCCAGCTGTGCCTAGTCCCCGTGCAGCCCAGCTGGGGTGGGCAGAAGGCGTTCTGGAGTTTTCCCCAGTTCCCATCTATCAGGACAGCAGGAAAGCAACTGTGGCAGGTGGGAGAAAAGGGAAGGCGATGGGACATGCCTCTGAAGACCAAGGAGAAGGGAGGAGAGGGATTTCCACTTGCTTTAGGGACTGGCCAGGACACCACACTTTTACTGGTGTAAGTGATTGGAAACCAGTCTATACCCATAACAGTGTAGGAGCTCGGTACATGTAGACTGGTTTAAAAATGGCAGAACCCAGTCTAAGGGCATATGTGTGTTCTGTTTGCTACCGAACTTAACTACACTGCTTATGGAAACCCATGTAACTTAGATTGATTCCACCTCTGGCATTTTGAATGTCGGTACCTAGCCTTAAAGTCCTTGGAGGCTCCTGCAGCATCTGCATCATTGTGGTTAGGGAGGAGGCTGGGAGCAGGGGTGTACAGCCACCCTTGCAGTGTGGTTTCTGCTCCTGCATTCCCCTTTGGGAAATCCTGAATTCATCCCTGCTTTTTACTGTTTCCTTTCAGCTTTATTCATATGTGACTATCTCTACACACTTATTTTTTTTCCCTGCCCAATCTTTTTCCTCTACCTGTGCGAAAAGAAAAGTAAAAGTCCCAAGAGAAGTCTGTCATGAACACTTTTACCTATAATGTAGGTAGATCAGACAAAAATAAAGTAGGTGTTCTGTATACTGTAATTCTCCTGAGCACTATTAAAAGAGTAAATCCTCTAGCCAAAATATAGGGTTAGTTAAAGCCAGACAAAAATTCAAACAACTTTTATTGAAAAATGTACCTTGGAAAATTTCCAGTTTTTGTTACTTTTTGTTCCTTCCCCCTCTATTTCTCTTCTCTTGAAGGGAGAAAGGGAAGAAATTGGGGAAAACCCTGGAGAAAATCTTTTAAATAAGAAAACAAACTTTCCCAAACCATACTTCTTAGGAATCCTCATAAAACACTTTTAATGCACAATTTATTCCTCCTTTGAAAACTGGAATTTAAACTCATTTCCTGGAAATGGTTCTAGGTTTTCATTACCAGCTCTAAAACTTCTTGTTCTTTTTTTTCATTCTACACTGAGTATGTTTTGTACCAGCTGAATGTCTTCTCATTTTACTTTGTCTCTTTACAGGTCTCCTTACTTCTCTGAATAGTGAAAAACCTAAGACAATTTGCCTTCTGGCCATACATCAGCAAAATTACAGATGGGTGTCTTTAACATGTGTCCCCTGACTCCCATAGAAGCTTATGCACCTCTGACATCGTTAGTCTCTGGGGTCACATCCAAAACAACTGAATATTTGGTTCCCTGGGGATGAGTAGCAGCGGTGCACCATGTGCCACAGCTACTTGTCCCCAGGGAATACCTGTGACATGTGCGCTTTGGCACACAGCAAGTTGCCCCAGAGGTGGGAGGGAAGGCTGAGACCCAGTGGCCTTATCTGGGGTCCTCCCAGGGCTACAGCATGGCGATTCTGTCAGGCGGAGCCTGGCTGGAAGCTGCAGCGCAGCTCATCGATTTAATAGATTTTTAGGGTCAGAAGGGACCTCAGTAGATCATCAAGTCTGACACCTTGGCCTGGGCAGGAAACAGCGCTGGGGTCAGATGACCTCAGCCAGGTGCTTGTCCAGTTTCCTCTTAAAGACCTCCAAGGCAGGGGAAAGCACCACCTCCCTTGTAAACCCATTCCAGATTCTGGTAACCCTTACTGTAAAGAAGTTCTTCCTGATGTCCAGTCTAAATCTGCTCTCTTGTCAGCTTGTGGCTGTTGTTGCTAGTTACCCCAAGGGGTGCCTTGGTAAACAGAGCTTCTCCTATTTTTTGCTGCCCCCCCCCGATGAATTTTTAGATGGCCACAAGATCACTTCTCAGCCTTCTCTTGCAGAGGCTGAAGAGATTCAGGTCCCTCAATCTCTCCTCATAGGACCTTACCTGCAGGCCCCTAACCATATGAGTAGCCCTCCTCTGGACCCTCTCAAGGTTATTCACATCCTTCTTAAAGTGTGTTGCTCAAAACTGGACCCAGTACTCCAGCTGCAGCCTTACCAATGCTGCATAGAGGCAAATTATCACCTCCTTAGACCTGTTCACCATGCACCTGCTAATGCATGATAGCGTGCGGTTAGCTTTACTTTTCACTTTGTCACACTGATGACTCGTGTTCATCTTGGAGTCTACTATGATTCAGAGATCCCTTTCTCCTGCTGTGCTACTTAGACAGTCATCTCCCAGTCTGTATGTGTGTTGGTGATTCTTTCTCCCTAGGTGCAGCACTTTGCACATTTCTTTGTTAAACTGCATCCTATTCTGTTCTGCCCACTTTTCCAACCTGTCCAAATCTGCCTGAACCCATTCCCTGCCCACCAGTGTGTTTACCTTGACCCATAATTTGGTGTTGTCTGCAAATTTGGAATGAGTGCTTTCCACTCCCTCATCCAAGTCACTGATGAAGATATTGAACAGCACTGGTCCAAGAACCAAATCTTGGGGGACTCCACTGCCCACATCATTCCAGGTCAATACCAACCCATCCACCAGCACTCTCTGAGTGAGTCCCATAAGCCAACTCACCACCCACCTGACCATGTAATCATCTACATCACAGCCGCTTAATTTATTTATAAAAATGGGATGAGACACCATATCAAAGACCTGTTTAAAATCCCAGTAAATGACATCTACCTTGACTCCTGCATCTAAGGATTTTGTGACCTGATCGTAAAAAGAAACAAGGTTAGCCAGGCAGGATCTACCTGCAATGAACCCATGCTGATTGCTCTTCAGCATTATTCTTTCTGATGGACTCCTACAAATGTGATCCTTAAATTTTTTTTCAAAGGTTTTCCCAAGGATAGAGGTGAGACTAACTGGCGTATAGTTATTTGAATCCTCCTTCCTCCCCTTCTTGAAAACAGGGACTACACTGGCCCTTTTCTAATCCTCTAGGGCCTGTCTTGAGAGCCACAAGTGCTCAAACAGTCTTGCCAGTGGCTCTGCTATGGCTAATTCCCTCAGCATCCTTGCATGAAGATCATCTGGGCCTTCTGACTTAAACACATTCAGCCCCTCCAAGTGCCCCTTCACTAGGTCAGCGCTAACTGGTGGTGGGCTGGTGCCCCTCTTGTGCCTGTCTATAATTCAACTGAGAGATATGCCTTTATCTGTGCTCAGGAATACAGATGCAAAAAAACTCATTGAAGAGCTCAGCTTTGTCACTCCTATCTGTCACCAATTGCCCTAGTCTGTCCTGTAGGGGTCCTGTGTTGCCATGTGCCTTCTTTTTGCTCCCTATATACCTGAAGGACTTTTTGTTGTCTTTAATTTTGTATGCCAGCCTGAGCTCCATTGCTGCTTTGGCCTTTCTAACTGACTTCCTGCAAGTGCAAGTTAAGTAGGTATACTCCTCCTTGGTGGCTACCCCCTTTTTCCACAGTCTGTATGCCTCTTTTTTCACCCCTAGGCTTTCCTGGATTTCCCTGTTCAGCCACGAGGGTTTCTTGGCTCCTTTGCCCCTCTTTTATGTGCAATGGGATTGTTCCCTTCAGTACCCAAAGGATTGTTCCCTTGAGGAACGACCACCCTTCCTGGGCTCCCATCTCACCAATACTCTTGTCCTTCAGTGCCTCACTTACTAATTTCCTGAGCTCATTAAAGTTAGCTTTTCTGAAGTCTAGCACTTCTGCCCTACTGGTTATCTTTCCCACCTTTGACCCCGGATATCCAGGGGTCAAAAAAACCTGGATAAAAAAGAAAACCAGAGCAGCACACACATGGGCAATGTGCCCTTGCAGATGTGTTTGCGGCACCACATACCACATGGCTGTGCTCATCTGGATGCGCCCTGGGGTGCCATCCTGCCCTGCTTTCTGCCTGCCTGGTCTACTAAGGAAAACTTGTTCCTTATGCAAGAGCAACACAAGACTTGATGGCATAGCTATGTGGTCTTTGGTACAGTGAACTTATTTTGAATTATTCCAGTAAGTAAATGAACCAGTTTTGAACAGCTAGTTACTAAGTACATCATGGCAGTTTACAGAAAGAAGCTAACAAACATGTAGCACTCCTTAAAAAGGAGTAAAACAGCCACCTAATTTAGTCCAACATCAATATTGACTTGTTCACAGAGCTTCCAGTATTAGATTCAGAACGCTGCTTTTGCTTTTGTCATCAAATCTGCAAGCTACAGCCTTGCAGTTAAAGGGCGTGCATTTTGAAGAAGGGGGTCATGGCTTTTTTGTCCTCCGCATATGACCTTTAGCAACTTGCTAACATTCCCAGCTCAGCTGAGACCCACACAGTGCATGGCTAGATTTATTTTCTCCAGACCACAGTGAACTATGGGTAAAATTCCACTTAATTTAGTTCAAAAAACTCATGAGATCCCTCACCTTGTCTGTTTACCTTTTAGTGATAGACTTAAAGACACAGTCATCATGATCACCTGCATGGTCTCCTGAGTTATACATACCATAGATCTCTCCTGAATTAAGTTCTACATCAAATAGCCATTGTTGTATGAGAACACAGTTTTAGAAAAACCTTTAACTTTCATGTTAAAATGATCCAGTGATTGAGCGTGTATAACAAGCTTTGCTATGAGTCATTGAACAACTTGCCATGCTTGAAATTGCATCTTACTGTTATAGTCTGTATAGCTTCAACTTCCAGTCACTAGATCTTGATGGCTATATTAAGATCCTCTGATGTTTTCACTTCTATTCCTTGGCCGTGTCTACACAAGATGCTGACTGCGCAGTAGCATCTCATGGCAGGAAGTGTGATGTGACACTACTGCACAGTAGTAATGAGCTACTGCACAATCAGCATCACTTTAAAAGCCATTTGGCAATGCTACTGTGCAGTAACTGTTTACTGCGTAGTCAGTCTCGTGTAAGACGCGGACGTATTCTAGACCAATCAATTCCTCCTTTAGTTTTCTGTTTCAGTCAAATATACTGAGCTTCTCTTGTCGTTCTCTAAGGGGATGGCATTTTTTCGTTTATTCTTGTTTGATTCTCGTCCCGCACCCCCCACCCCCCTTTAAATCTGTTTCAATATTTCAGCCTCCTTCTGAAGGAGGAATAGTATCTACCCCCTCCCCCACCTCCATTGGCTAAACAATTAATTAGGATTTGGGAAACATAGCGACTGCGCATGTTCCTCACCCTGTCTGACTGTTCTCTGTTAAGCTATTTTCTTCTAAGAAGATCACTTGCTGTTTTGTGTCTGGTTATTTTGTGGATAGTTATTATTGTACTGTAATGTTGCAAAACTCTTTTATAGCTGGTGCTGAACTTGTTATATAAGCACAAAGTACTGGTACAGAGTTTAACCCTTTTTGGAATAGTTTTCTGACTGTTTTCATGCACAGTGTAGCTGCTGGGCTATGAGAACCTGCCATTCAGCTAATACAGAGGACGTCTACACTCTGCACTGAAAAACCTATGGGCCACGTCCAGACGAGCAAGGACGTGCAGTATGTGGTGCCACACATTGCACATGGCACTGCACATTGCACATGCAGGCGTTCCAAGCACAGGGGAGGGGGGGCAGGGGTATGACGCCAGGAGATCCTAGGGTCAGAAAATCCACATCAAAAGAAGTGAGGCAGTGCACATGGTGGCAGTGCGCACCCCCCAAAACTGGAGCCTGGCCAGCTGGAGTTATGCTCCGAGTGCTGGCCAGGCTCCAGCTGCAGGAGCACTGTGGCTGCAGCTCCTTGAGGCCCCCAGGATCCCAGGTAAGGCTGCCGGGGCCAGCACAGTTGCTGGCCCCAGCCTCCCTTACCCCATCCAGGGTAACCTGCTGCATGCCAGATAGCACATGGCACAGGCATTCCCTGGGGATAAGTAAGAACAGCACAAGGTGTCGCTGCTGCTTGTCCCTAGGGAAACAAATGTCCGTGCTCATGTGGACGCAGTCTCAATTGGCTAAAGAAGATAAGAACCAAAAGTTCCAGCCTTCAAACATTATTATTATTATTAGAGGTTACCTTGGACCAAACTGAACAAAGCCAAGCAGCTACCCTTGACTACTGGTCTAATTTTTGTGACTAAGGCTCATTGTTAATTGCTATATATGTCAAACATGCTGCCAAGTGTTTAAGAATCAGAGCACATATTGATTTGCCTTACTGTGACCCAATTTTATTTAAACATCCTGGTTTCCATACAGTGACAGGAGATGAAGAATATGCTGCGTGCAGCTCTGTGGAGAGGAGGGGCTAGGGTGGAGATAGCTGAACAGCAGGAGTTTAAAGGGGTCTCTGTTGGTTGTTGACCCCAGTCTGCTCCCTCCACATTTGCTAAGTGTAAAGAGCTACCATTTCTGCTTCAGGAGTGGAAAAGCACCCTGATGGTTACGTCCAACAAGGACATTAAAACCACTCTGCATTGATAGCGCAGTGCAAAGTCATGGCTTTGATGTATAATGAGGACCTTCCTATTGCAGAGTGTTGGGACCAAAAGGCAAGGAAGGTAGGTACTGTGATCAAACTCGGTCTTTAAGTATCCTGCCTTGTTGGGTCACAAATACTAGATGATGGCATTGCCACCAAACAAAGGGTCCGTTCTAGATGCTCCTTTCCCTA
>NW_005842483.1:254907-255331 GCF_000455745.1 Alligator sinensis
ACGCACTTAGAAATAGATTTTTTGATGCATGATCCATAACCTTTCCAAGTATAAAAAGCTACTGTTTGCCAGATCCTTCTTCTTCTTGAAGATGGGGACTATATTTGCCCTTTTCCAGTCACCTGGGACATTACCTAACCTCCACAGGTTCTCAAAGATAGAAGCCAATGGCTCTGACATTACCTGAGTCAATTCTCTGAGTACTCCAGAGTGCATCTTGTCTGCTCCCATTTCCTTGAAGATATCTAACTTTTACAAGTCATTACCTGCACTTTCCCTCTTCTAGGCTGCTTATCTCCGTCCCCTATCCTTGATGCCAGTCATCTCTCATCTGGCAGCTGACCTTTGTGATGAATTGAAGTAAAGAAGATGTTTAAATACTTCACTTTTCTCTGTATCATCTTTCATATTTGTCCTCTGTTCA
>NW_005842483.1:255341-282272 GCF_000455745.1 Alligator sinensis
ACTATACTTTCCTTGGTCTTCTTTCTCTAAAGTACTGATAGAATGCTTTTCATGTCTCTTGCTAGCATCAGTTCAGTTCATGGCTGAGCCTTCCTGATTTCCCCCCTCTCCCCACGTGCCACCCCCCCTGCCCGCATGCCCATCCAGTGCTCCTATACTTGCCTCTAATAATATAAGCAAATTTCTACTTTTTAAAGATTTCAATGAGCTAAAATTCAAAAAGAGTTCACTCTGGACAGACAGGTCTCTTCCCACACTTCTTATTCTTTCTCTGCCTCAGGATGGGTTCCCTTAATATTCTGAAAGTGTGTATTCTTACAGGGCATATCTGCACATGGCTGTACAGCACCTTTGTTACTGTGCCATCATTTATTACTTCCTTTTTGGAAGTACTAAAAGACGGTGCAGTAACAGCCCGTACTGTGCTGTGCTGGCCACACATGGTTATTTTTGGCTGCTACGCCACTGTAGCAATGCACTATAATGAGGGAGCACAGTGCTACCATGATGTAGTAGCAGCATCACAGTTTTTGCCAATGGATGCTGTGGCTCTGTAGTCCATCACTACGGTGCCATAGCTTCTTGTTTAGATGCACCCACAGAGAAAAATTTGTAGAGAAATTGCCGCTGAGAGCGTTAATTCTCTCCGACTGTAACTTTGAGTTCCATTAAAGCGGATGAAGATTTCTGTTGGAGTAAAAATTTACAGGATTTAGTTTTCAGTGTGGCACTTTGGAGGAGCTGGGGAGAACAAGAATGCATGGTGGATAAAAGGCTATCCCTGTTCATATTCACAACTTCACTCTTTTGTTGCTTGTAAGAAAACTTTCAAGATGCATGTTTAATCACTTTTTTCTTCCCCACCCTTCCCGAGCCCTAACAGAAGCTTGGGCTGGGTTTTTCCACCTCATTGAATGAGCTGCTCTGTTATTTCTGTTAGGATTATATATGCTTCCAAACAACACAAGCCCAGTCAGACGACTGCGTATTAACTGGAAAATCTGAGTTAAAGAGACTGAGGGATGAGTGGAGACTGCTGGCCTTTTATCTAGAGTTTCAATCTGACAGCTGCAGAAAGTCATGGCTTCTTAAAGTCCTTATATTCCTCTGTTCGCAGAGCTGGGGATATGTGGGTCACAAATAAGCCAGCTTGGCAACATGACCCTGATACTGTTTCTTCAATGATAAAGTCTTGAACACTAGGCTGGTGGCTTGTGACAAATGGGTTTCTCTTGGCTCCAGGGTTTCTTCCTCCGCAAACTGGAAAATATCTGCCCCTCCCATCTCTCCAGTCACTTGCACAATAAACTGCTCCTAAACATTTGGCTGCCCAAGGCAACCCCTTGCCTTGTGTGATGAGTAGATCCAGGCTTCCTGCTTTCAGCAGCCCTCTCCCCTAGCTTCAGGGTTCCTTTATAATTGGGTGCAGTACTATGAGTATGACTGGCTTCCCCTCTGGGTCTCTGTTTTACTACAGAGTTAACCTGAAGAGACATTTGTTATAGCAGCATATAATAGTAACTAGTTGGAGTGATAAGCATGCTGTTAGTGCCACATGGACAATCAGTAATCTGGTTGAAGTGCAATTCCAGAAAGATATCTTCACATGCGGGGACCCTTTTAAGGGGAAAGGTGCTTGTATGTGGTGTAACTGTACTTTCCATAGTAATGGATTCAGTAACAGTCCTAAGAGAAGGTACCCAGGACTCAGGTCAATGGGTTACTTATCTAAGTGGATCCTGAGTTGACAAGCACAGCCTTGAAGCCATGAGTAGGTGGGGCTGACCCAGGTTTAAGTTGCCCAGAGCAAGGCACAAGGGATTTGGATGGTTCTCTGATCACCATGCTAGCTGTTTTGGGTCCTGTTGTGAAGCACCCCTTCCCCATGCACTATATAAAGAGCCGAAACTACCAACTCTGTGTTTTGGATTCTATTAAAAAAAAAGGCACTCCCAGAAATTCTGCCAGACACCTTGAATTGACAGCTGGAGTCTGTGAATAGGAATAGTACCTGTACTTTCTATCCCTTAAATGAGAGGACTATTACTATGGACTAGTTTAATCAAGTTGGAGCTACTTATGTGGAGCTGTTCTGGGGTTACTCAATTTAAAACATCCATTAGTAATGGGACTGTTAGGTGCCTACATGACGTTGAGAACATCACCATTGAGCCATTCCTTCTTAAGAAATGACCAGGTCTGAAAAGTTTACAATTGTGGTTGGGGTGTGGTACATTTTGTGTTGGGGTAGGGTGAGGGGGTTAAATATGTTTTTGATGCAACTCATTTCAAAACTTGAAACTTGACTAAAAACCCAGGAACAGTATCTGAATACGTAAAATGCATTTTTTTGAGTAGTTGCACAATTTTGAGTTCTTACTAACATTTGCAAAATGTCTCAACACACTTAAGTCCAAGTCCAGCCTATAGGCACTCCAGATTCTGAGACCCTCTGGAAGTTAGTTCTGCTGGCTTTCCTACAATGGCTTGATTTCCATGAGTAATAATAATGGAAGGGCCTGGAACATTTTATTTCAGCTGAAACACATGTCTGAAAACCTGTGAGCAATGGGCTGAGCAGTTTTATACAAAAGATTACTCAAGGAGTTATTAGAAGAGCGTGTTTCTTAAGAAACCTAGTTTACATGTAAGATAATGTACAGTATGTAGCACAGTTTGACAGCATGACTCAGCTCTGTTTGAATAGGCGTTCTGTGTCTGAGCCCTTTCCTCCTGATGCCTCTGCCTCACCCTCGCATCACAGTCAAGATGGATATATATGGTCAGCCTTCAAGTGGCTGAACTGTGGGCTGAGTTTGTTGACATGGCTCTGTAATGCAAGGGCTGAATGCCACCACTGCTTGCCCATTACCCCCTTGCCTGCTGTCAAATTTAGGGTCTTCAGTTGCCATGGGCAAATAAAGTCTTCCATAGGAGAGAAGCAGGGATCGAGTGGAGGAAGTGTTCACCCTCTGGGTTCCACAGCCAGGCAAGTGCAACCTACTGCCCGCCGCTGGAGGTGGGTCCTCCAGGCCACAAGCCTTGCAATCCTGACCTGGCAAACAGGCCTAGTGAACTAGACACTTCTGCCATAGACCACTTCTGCTAGAAGCTCAGGGATTCTGTGAACTCCAGAACACAACTCACTTTTGGGGACTATGTAAGCTGACTTGCAGTTGTCATACTTCTGTTCTTGTTGAGGTAACTTTTATTCTCTAGGTTTCTTTATTGCCATTCTCTTCTTTCAGCCTAGCTCTCTAGTCCAAATTGATGTCTGTACGGCACTGTCATGATGTTTCCCCTTAGGCCTTTATCTGCATAGCTGGGGTGTGTGCTTAGAACATGAGTAGTCCTCATCCTTCCAGGCTTCTCTTGCCTTTCCTTATCCCTCCTGTAGGACAGGATAAACCTTGAACTTGAATGAGTTGCTGCTGTTCTTGTTAGCAGCTACCTGGCATATCAGCAGTCTGCCTGGAGCAGTAAAATGCTCACCCTCTGGATGTTTAAAGAGTCCATCCATCCTGGCCACCTTTCTCTAGCTTGATGCATAAAGCCTTATCCAAAATGGGCATATGTCTTTAGCAAGATTTGCAAGTAAGCCAGGGGCAGCTGGCAAGGTCTGCTCTAAGGTTGCTGGCCTCAGCTGTGATCCCTGAAAGGAAAGTAGAGTGGTCTTGAATAGCAGTGGGAGCACTATTCACTGTCATAGAAGCTGAGCAATTTCCCTGAAGCAGCATCATGCTCCTTATTCTTCCCCTACCAGTGAACTCCATTTAGAAAACAGCTAGATCCATTCTCAGGCAGACAGAATGTAATTAAGTCTTTGTATCCTAGATAGTTATGGCCTCACTCATTTAATAGCTAAGCTCTCCCCAATACCAATGGAAGACAGATCTATGATATCTATCCAGCTGAGCCTCAGTGGGCATGTGTATCATTATTGCACAGGAACCGAAAATTACTGCACAGCATGGGCACACATGTATATGTGCACCTCTGTACTGTACAGTAACTATAGTGACTTAGGCCAACTTGGGCCCGAGTAGTTACTGCACAGTAAGACACATTTACATGCCTTACTGTACAGTAACCCTGTGTTTGTGGTCTGACTGGGGACTAACTGTAATCCCAAGTCAGTCCACACACAGTGTTATTGTGCTGTAACACCTGCATGTGTAGATGCCAGTGTAAAAACTGCTTACTGCACAGTAAATGCAGATGCAGGCACACCCGGTGAGACTGAGATTTGGTCCTGGTTATGTATAATGGTAGGCCTTGACTCCAGTGCCAGTATTCTGATCATCAAACTCTCTCTAATGCTGCATTTCAGTCAGGCCAAGAGTGCTAACCATGTTGGAAAAATGCCAAAGGGATTTTGGCATAAGGCTTTGATGTTACAAAATCTTGGCCAGGATATAAAGTATCTAGGGGCTTGGGGTGCCCAAACTGAGATGCTGTCAAAGGACCTGTGGCCTACATGTTTTGCTTTGTCCATATGGTGCGTGCTTGAAAATGCTGTCCCCAACCTCAGTATTGATAAACCTAATAGCAAAGGGCTCATAATGCCATGATGACTTGTTGGCAACTCTTGGCAACACAAGTTGGCAACTTTTACAAACAGTAGGCTTACACTTGTGACTCCCATGCCACTAATCATCCAGTCTCTCTGCTCTCATGTGTGTGCTCAGTCATAGCAATGTTAAGTGGAGACTGCAGGAGTGCTGCAGACATATGTGATCAATGACGGTGCAAAGGAGGAAATTGGCAGTGGCAATAAGCTAAGGAAGAGATCAGAGACGGGAGGGAAAGGTGATGCAGTACCCTTTCCCCCTCCTTCCATCCTTCTCTGGTCCTGGCTTCTTCAGGTTGCTGACCCCTGAGCTACAGAATTGCCAGTAATGACATCTGGGAGCCCCTGCCTTTTCAACAGAGCTTACCTCTCACCTAAGGTAGTTGACTATGCATGGGGACGGGAGAACACCAGATGATTTGAAAAACAATCAAACAAAAAATTCCCAACATTTGCCATGTTTCCCCCGCAAGAATCTCTTGGTCAACTATCTGGTATAAAAAGCTAGTTCTGTAGCTCTATCTTTAACTCTTTTTCTTAACAGTTCTAGCCAGATGACAGACAAACCATTTTTGTTGTGGCTTGGAAAGTTAGGATTCACCAAGACACCGTTGCCAAGCTGGCAGTGAATGCCAGATCCTAGAAATCAGGCAGCAAAGTCACCTCCAAAATGGCCATGAATGTCAACCAAGGAAGAGCCTGAGAGCTGTGTTGTGAGTGGGTTTAGGTCTTTCCTAAGCTCGTTACATTGCCTCACTTGGGATTTGGCACACGGAGCAGGAGATGTGGAAGGGGAGATAGGGTATGTTTATCAGCAGCAGTTTTAGGGGTGGCAAACATTGGGTATGTGCACTCTGCAAAGTTACACAAGAAAAAAAATGCACATTCTTGTTTTAAATGCTGGCTGTTTCACATCACTCGAGCATTATAAAGGACCAGTGAAGCAGTCAAACGTCCTGAGCAAGATGGACTTGTAATGGAGTGCAGAGTTTCTATAGCAGCTGCAATACCATTCTTTTCCCTGCCCGTTATGATACAGCTTTCTGGGTAGAAGATGTATGGCCAATAGATCCCTCTGCTTAGTGATACCCACTAGCCGAAACAAATTTTTGAGCCTGTAGATAGTTGGAGATGAAAACAAATTTAGAGCTCCTGCATTTTCTTTATGTTACAGGCTAGGTGACACTATAATGAAGGGGAGATGTAAAGTGATTAAGACTCCTTTGTTTTTCCACTCCATCTCAGTCTCAGTTTGCACATACTCTGCATACAGGCATATAAGTGAAAAGGGATGCTAAATCACCCTCGTAGCAAGAGCCATTGGCACAACTTGGTGAAGAAGAGACCCAAGCTTAGCCTTGTGTGGGCTCATGCCATCAGGAGCTGGCAGGCATGTCAGGGTGCTGCCAAATAAAACAATTAGTAAAATGAAAAATCCCTGAGAAGTTTGAAAGTAACTTGGGTAATAGAAGCCCTGGCTCTGAATGAGGGCAGGGGGTGTGCAGGAAGGCTGTTTGTTCGGTTTCACTTGAGTTGTTCAGCTTCATCAGTGAAGCCTTTGGGACATTAGCCAAACTCCACAGAGCAGGGAGAAAGAAAAGAAACCTTTGGAAAGGCAATTGAATAAAACTCCCAGTAACCATGCCACAAACGTAGCATTGCCATACACGGTATCCAGGTGTGCATTGGGCGTGCTGGGTAGAAGAGGCTTGTTCATATGGATTTCAGAGCTAGCCCAGAGAAACCTCAAGTTTTCATCCCACAGAAGAGGCCCCTGGAGCTGCCTCAGGAGCATGCTGGCACTGAGCACACTTGTGGCAAACTACAAATCATGCGGTGATTATAACCCCTTCTGGAGCCGTAATAGGAGATAAATTACTCTGCTTTCACAGAGGATCTTTTCTCTGGGAATTTCTTTGCTGGCCACCTCCTCACCCTCCTTTTGCAGTCTGGGGAAGGAAGGAAATATATATGCGTCTGCATTAGAGAAACTGTCCACATAGAGATCTACCGTTAGTGCCGTCTCCTCTTACAGAGTCGTGCAGTAGTAGTTTAGTGACTCCAGGAATGAAGGGGCCTGATCCTGGAAGGTTCTGAGTTGATCCCTGGTAGCCAAGGGAAGCTGGGGTACTCAGCACCGGTGACATCGAACTTGATCTTGCACCCACTGAAATCAGTGGGAATTTTGCCTGCAATGGGAACAGTATTTTTTCCAGCTTGGAGCCTGATCCAACTGTCTATTGAATGAAAAACTGAATGTTTCTTTACTTTAAACGGTGATGGACCAGGCCTTTTCTGCTCAAAATGTAGGCATCTAAATTAAAAAATGGCCTGGTTTGAATCTTTTCAGGGATAGTGAGTGCCTGCAGCTGCTTTTCACTCCTCTGGGAGTAGAGTGCTGCACATTTCTGAAAACTGGGGCACTTTGCTACAGATGCATAAATATGAGTATTAGTAAAGTGGCAGATTTTTTTTTCTTCCTGAAGTAGCTTAGGGGGATTGGATGTCAACATCCCATTAGTTTCTAAAGGGACTGAGTCTTTAAAATCTTTTAGGCAACTCTGAAAATCCAACTTGTAACACACAATCCTGACTCCTCTCAATACAGTGATAAAGTTCTCATTTTTTTTTGGCCCTGGTGCTAACTTTATTCGCCCACCTTTGAAATGTTTGTCCCAAGGTTTAGAAGGTCCCAGACAACAGCATTCTTGCTGGAGCTAAGAATTCCTTTAGTGCTGTTAATGCCACATAAACCCTGCTAGCCGACGGAGGTGGACAAGAGAAAGCATGCTGCATCCAGCAGTAGAAGATGGAAGCATTTTATTTGTCCTTAAATACAGCCAGATGACTTTTTTTAAAAAGGTATATATTTTTGCCTGTATACCAGTACTACAACAAAATTTCAACATATGCACGTTATTTGAAACTCCCTCCAGAAATGCGAAATGCTCAGGATAAAGGCACCAATGTTTGGGTACCAGATGTGATCTAACCCTGGCAGCCTGGAGCTCAGTGAGCCAATTTTCCATGCTGCTTATAAATTAAGCCATCCTGCCAGGGCTAGACTACATTTGATTCTGAAAGTAACCTGTTTGATGTTAGTTTAGATATCTGCACACTACACTGTAGTCTGCAGTTTATAGTCCATGCACAGAGGGCAGCATTTCCTTTCAAACTGTAAAGATTCCTCGGTTTCCTACTTCAAGGTGCAGCACAAGCCTCTGCTCCCAACCAATATGCCTTAGCCCTATCACAGAAGAAAATAGCTCATAAGCCATAACTTTCTTTGCTTTCAACTAGTTCAGTTTTCCTAGGCTTTTTCTGTGTGCTGTGAGCACAAATTGAGGGAAGAAAGAGGACAATAACCATATTTGTGAAGACTAAATGTTGTCAAACAAACCATTATAGGAACAGATATGTTCAGCCACTTCCAAATGAAGCCACCTGTGTCCACTTGAGATTCAGCAGGCCCAAGGGTAAGTTTTCAAGTGTTTTTGAAGTCCCGTTTCAAAGTGACAGTGAACCACATTGTATGCCTAAGGACTGGTGGCTATAAACCAAAGACATTTGTCCTAGTATAACAGGTGAATTTAAGCAAACAGCTTACACTGGAACAATCTTCATTCAACTTCTTTATGTAGAAGTTCATGTAGCTTAATTGATTAAACTTAAACTTAATTGGTTAACTTAATTAAGTTGGTTACATTTATGCTGCTTGAAAAGGAGTTTCTGTAAAGGTCTAGGCAAAGCCTGACAGGGTGACAAATGAATTAATAAAGAATTCACAGTATATCTGTTGCGTTGCCAGACTCCCAACACTAAAGCTAGCCTGGAAGAAATATGTTCAGCATCTCTTTCCACTTCTCATGGAAGCACGTTCACCAGTGTTGGGTGCATTCAAGAACTGACCACTAAACAGAGTAGATGATTGAAGCATGCAGAGAACAGTACAGCTAGAAATGTTGCCAGAAAAGATAATATTGAAATTGCTGATGGCTGTTGAAATGCCAAGGCTGGTTAGAAACTATTAAATTATAGCTGGTGACAGAGATGGCGTCAAACAACTGGGTGGCTTTGGGAGCTGCCCACAGAGTACTTGGTAATGATTAAGAGAGTAGAAGCTGGCTTGCAAAAGCTGTGGGTGTGCTGCAGGATAGTGATGGGCTGCGAAAAAGACTGCCTTTGCCTTTTCAAAACTGACCAACCATCACAAAAACCATTAAAGCACTTAAAAATCAAGGGACAGAGCTGGATTGTCTCTCTATGGATTGTAGAAACTATAACACACGTTTTGGGGTTTTTTTACTGATGGAACAAACACATTTTACACTAGTTGAGGGTTAGCACCCCCAAGACTTTCTTTTTTAGTACCAATTGTTGGATGTGGAAGAATAGGAAAGGGAGAGGCCTTGAGGTAGATCGCATACTACTTCTAGAGAGAAGAGGTTATTTTCAAAGGGAGGATCTCTTTAGCTTTCAACTCCATGTCTTAATGCTTGGTGCAGGTCTAGGCATGCGTAAAGACTAGGTATGACAAGAATACATCTAGCTGGTATTTCTTTGCAGAACTGTAAATTAATCTGTTCCAAAAGACTAAGATATTTCCTATCACTCTAGCTCGTTATGGGAAAACACCTGTGTCTGTCCAAGAGCTACCGCCCAATCACTTCCTTAGCAACAGTGATATAACATGTAACTGGTTTACATTCAAGTTGTATCACGTTTTGATTTAAGGGGCACTACCAAGTACAGCTGTTTCTTTCTGTACCCCCCCCCCCCCGCCTCTTTTTTTTTGTTTTTTTTTTTTTTTTTACAGCCATTCAAATTTCCCCCCCCCCCCCGGTTACTTTTCCATTGTTTTTTGTAGTTTATTAAAAGTTAGACAATTGAACAGTACCCCAGGCTGCCTCCTCCACCATGTACCTAAATTTGCACTTCTCTCAGCCCATATATTTCCAATAAAATTTTAAATGTGGTTTCTTTGGTGGTGGTTATGGTGCAGTGGCATTTTTGGGGAAAGAATATCAACTCTTTTACTTCCCTCATCATTGTATTTAATTATTATTACAGAAGAGGACATTTTCTTTCTCTATGAATTCTACTTTAATGGTGAATATGACCATGGTATATAGTAGGGAACCATTGCACTGTGACCTGCAGACCTGTAATGCCATCAGCATGAATCATTCTGCACTATTAGAGATGTTCCTGTGCCGTGATATGAATATTGAAATATAAATACTGAAAATCAAAGAACTGCAATGAAATATAGAATACAAAATTAAAAACGGGGGGAGGAGTAGGTCATGGGTCAAATTTTCCTTTTGGATGAAAGAGCAAAGATCTGCGGTGTGTGCATAGAGTCTAACATAATTTCCTCTTATATACCTGCTTTGTGGTCCCTCTCACTTTCCTGTTCCCCCTCCTTTCAAGTCCAGACAGCTGCTAATGGGGCCTTCTTACACATAAATTAAGTACCTCCTGGAGCTTTTAACTCTTGGATTAACACATGTTAACACCTGAGACTAGTTTTAAGGACACTTTAGGCAGCTTTAAGTTATGGCACTCCAGAGCAGATTTATCTCTGATGAATGGCTGAGGGGAAGCCATTTATCTCTGACGTGTGTTACCCAGTTCGTGTTCCATTAATATGTGCCCTATCCCTACAGATGACCCACCCAAGTTGCAGGGGCAGTAACTCCCCCAAAGGTACCTTCCATCATTGCTACCACCTCCCGGCACCCCCCAGAAGCATGACTAGCACCCTGCACCCCAGTCCCAAACTTTCCACCCCTGAACTCTACTGCCCAGGGCGTGGTTCTGGCACTAAGCCAACACCCCCTCCCACCCCCAGTGGTGCAACTCTGTGCAAACAACCTGCAAAGCACATGCCAGCTAGCCAGGTTGCAGGGCATGGACAAGTCCAGGAGTGGAGGGTAGGAGGGGTGAACAAGGAGCCAGATCAGATCCCCAAGAGCTGGGGCTTCCTTCCTGGGTCAGGGGCAGTAGCTGCCCTGAAAGCGCCTGCCTTCTTAAATTCTCTCTTTTTTGGTATTTTTTTTACTTTTTTCAGTGGCCGACTTGCTTCATTTCACCACTCTTCCCCCACCCTCATTTCCTTTCTACCTCCTATTTCAGTAACCACCCCCATCCCATTAATTCTCTGACTCCCAGATTCATGTTCCCACCTGCCTCCAAAACCCACCTCTCTCAGCCTCATCTACAGCAGAGATGAAAACCTGTCCTGGCTCACGAGCCCTCTAGGCTAGGGACAGACATGCACTTCATGACTCAAATGAACTATCAAGTGATTGCTCTTCCTCTTATCCTCTTCCCAGAGAGAGTGTTTTTGGTAGGGTTTTTTTTTTGTGTGTTTGTATTTTCAAATATGCATGGTGTACAGTTTGTACTGGAGAGGGCAGGTCAGTGGAGCTGGACTGGAGTTCTGGCTGGTATGGTATGTGGTGCTATTCATTCCCAGGGGAATTCATACTAATATCTAATATTAAGACCAACCCCTAGAAATCCTAGTATTATTTACAGGTGAGGGTTATTTATATGGCAGAGCTTAATAGCTAACTTGTGCATCAAATATGCATATCTGTGCTCTGACATATCAGTTCTGCCATTTTGTTCAAATCTGTACTTTTTTTTTTCCATTCACTGCTTTTGCTTAAACTGGCATAAATTGGAAGTAATACTGTTAAAGCAATTCAGCATAATTTCTTTGACTCCCTATTTTCTCCCTCCAGCCATTTACAATGAAGAATAAAGGTTTCTTCCCTTTCATTTGAGCTGGGTTTTTTTTACAAAAAATTATCTGCCCTAAGCATGTTTACTCTGATGACCACTGAGACAAACTCAAAAGGATAATGCCGTTGTTGTACTTATGACCATGAAAGCTTGGGTTTTGAAGCCTCAACGCTGTTCCATGGAAAATATGAGAAGAAATGGTATTGTGGTTAGGAAAACCAGCCAACTAGCAGAAAGGGCTCCAACTGCTGTTGGTCTCTAATAAATGCTTGGCCTTGTGGCTACTAATCTGACTCTAGTTTTCATCCTTTCCTTTATTGAGAGGAAGAGAAGAAATAACCCTTTCGGTGCGCTCTAAAATGGAAGAATTAGTAGAACATGTGCTTTTCTTCTTCTTTAAGAATACAACTTGGTAGAGCACGGTGGGAGCAGATGATTTAGTGGTTAGACACTGGATTTCGCTGGGGGAGACATTGCATCTATTTCTGGCCCTCAGAAACCTCCTTTATGATTTTTGGCTAAGTCACTTCTCCTCTTTGTGAACTGGTTTCCTACCCCACCTTGCCAGGTTTTTTGGAACCATCTCAATCTGTGTGTTTTTGCATATTGCCTAGAACAACAGGACCCCAATATCACCGGGGCCTGCAGGTGTCACTGGCATGCAAATAATGAATAGCAATACATAACTGTCAGATTTGCCATAAGAGAATACAAGACAGAGGAAGGGTGGAAGAAACAAATGCCGGTGTCAGCCTGTGAATGCTCATAGTTCATCTGAACCCTGCCTTTCCCAAGAGGAGTGACTGCAGTCATGCTGCTCGTGGTACTGAATAGTTCCAGTGTCCCTGTCTTTACCAGCAGGGAATGATGCCGGTAGACTCATTATCTGGAGTCCACCATGGTCTTTGTCTAGGTTCTGTCACCAGATAGCACTGGGGAGACTAGGTAGTGGAAAGCTTACCCCACTATTCCCGGCATCCCTATAACAAGGTTCACTATTGGGTTTTTCTGCCCTGTAGGCAACAATCATACTTCCACGTGCTCTCGACTTTGGTATCTTCTCAGCAAAGGTCAGCAGTCATATTGAAAGTTAAAACGGCAGAAAATGTGGTCAAAAGTGCATTGCTTCATCTTTCTAAGAAGAAAATCACAATAATATGCAAACACAAATGATTTTTAATAAAGAATTTCCATCACTCCTTTACATTTCATATATATTCTGGTGATAAATCAAAGTTAAAGCCAAGTCATACGCAAGCTAGTCAGAACTCATTAGCGCAAAATTAAAATTACACTCACATGAAAAGAAAAAGACAGTTTATCAGTGAGGTTAAAGATCAGACTAAACATTGCAGCAGCAGAGGGAATGCACCCTGCTTTCATTTTTGGCCTGATTACCAGTCAGCACTAGAGATGGAAATTTGCTGACAGCTGTAGCCGGTTTGCTTTCCTTCATGAGCGTGGGCTCTACCAGAGAAGTGGCGAGAGGTGTATACAGCCTTAACGTCCGACTTTCCTAAGCTCCTGGTAGAAGCAGTTTAGCAATTTGAGGCTTTTTTGTATGAGCTGCTGTAATGAATGTTACTCAGAGGAGCAAGCATTTGTGGATGGTTTCCCTACCACACTGCCTTTTAGGGACCGGGCAAATTGTTAGTGCCTGTAATTTCTTGAATAGAAAGTCCTTTCTCTCTGCGTGGAGAGGAGCCAAGGAAGGCAATGTAGGGACCTGATCCAATGATCATCAAAAGCATTTGGCATCTTTCTATTCACTCCGGTGGGATTTGGACCAGATTCACAGGAGGAAGGAGTGCCTGCTCTACCTCCTAATGAGTTAGAGAGGAGAACAGGCCCTCTGCAGACTGGGGAAACCTGGAGGCATTTTGCCCTTCCTTAATTACCCCTACAGCAGTGGGAGCTTGAAAGAGGCCAGTCATACAATGGCATTCTAGCGCCAAGGCCTTGTTGCCCTCCTCACATCAGCAGATAAACTAAGAGTGAGAGCCATCTAGGGTAGTAAAGAAACCCCTCTCCCCCTAAAGTAAAGGTTGTTGCTATAACAGAGCTGTACAATAGGGACTTGCCATCTTTTTTGCTTTCCTCTCTGGTAGGAGTAGACCTACAGTAGGAATTAATCTTCCCAAATGTTGTGGGAGATAAGTGCTGCTGCTGGTTGTACTGGGATAACACTTAACAGCTGCAGTCCAGAGAGGCATTTTACTAATACAATGGTAACAATTGCAGCAGCAATGAATGCTATGTGGAACTAGGCAAAATGGGGAGATGGTAGAAAAAGAAGCAAAAGGTTAGACAAAGAGACCTGCTGAAGGTCACAGAACAAGTCAGAGCTGAGAAAGGAAGCTAGTTTGCTAGCCTCTCTATGATGCTGTAGCCAGTAGACTATACAGCTTCCCCCAAGCATCAGCTTGCATGAATTTGTAGTCTTTTCAACTCCTGCGCCATTGTGTTTTAGAGTCCTAGTCCCATGGAGTGAAATATCCCACTTCCATTACTCCACTGCATTGAAGAATTAATGTTGTCCATCAGGGCTCTTTCCCGAGTTGCCTGGTAACAAAGCTGTAGCATCTCTTTAGATTTTGTCCACATGAGTCCATGCTGATCTCTCAAAATCCAGCACCCCCTGAAATGTTACTGATGTTGTTAAATGAAAGGCCCTCCCTTGGTTTAAATAAACTGGAATCTCAATCTGATGAAAGCTTTCATTTCCCCACTTGGAAAAAATCAAGTCCACAGGGTTACCACCACAGTCTATACTATATTTAGGATATATCCAATCACTTCAGACTGCAGATTTGCTGGGATTATTATACTGTGTGTATTTGGATTCCAGAAGGCCAGTCAACAGGGGCTTTGCGGTTCTGTCTGGCAACTGTGAAGTAATAAAACTGTATTTGGGGGAAGGGTGGGGGTGGTAGTGGGAGCCAGAGAAAGTGGGGAAAGGGGGAGAGACATGGGGAAGGCTAACCAGTTAGTCAGAATGACTTATTAACCCTTCTCCCACCACTACTGCAAACCTCAGCCTTTTATTTCACAGACGTGGAAGGCTGCCAGGAGAAAGGAGAGCCGTTGGGGTTATGCAGAACCTTTTCTGACTCGCTGAAAGCTATCAGGAGCTAGAAAAGTGCCTGGCTGCCCTTAGAGGTTCTCAGCAGCTCCTGTAATGACTCAGTGAGAAGATTTTTTTTTTGCCTTATATTTTCCAGACCCACAGACAAATGAATGTTTGTGTGTGCACATCCACATGTGCATATGCAGAGATGTACCATAGAGACAAAACACATTATGGTTTCTTAGGGTTTTATTTGGCATGAATCTGGAATAGCTTGTAAACTTGAATGACCAAGCTATGACTGAGGCAGGCAGAGTATTGCCAACCCTCACAACTGAACAGCGAGCCTCATAATATTTAAAGCTTTCTTACAGCCCCAGCTCATGGACTAAAGAAAGATATTTGATTTTTCTTTGATTTAAATTCTCTAGTCTTCAGGCTTAACAAGAGAGATTTGAAACTGCAAACTCGAATGGCATGGGCACCAGGAAACACACATGAGAATATTTTTTTTTTTCCTCTATAAAATTCTTTGGTTTAAAAATATCATCTTGTGACTCTTTGGGACCTGAACTCATTCTTTTTGAACATTTGGGGCTGACAATGCTGAATGCAGATCATTTAATAAATTTCATAGATTTCATAGACATTAGGGCTGGAAGGGACCTCACAGAATTATTGGCTCCAGCCCCCAGCCCAAGGGGCAGGAAGTCTGCTGGAGTCAAATGATCCTAGCAAGATAAGCACCTAAGTGTATCTTAAAGGTATCCAGAGTAGGTGTTTGCAGCACTTCTGGGGGGAATCCATTCCACTGGGGACTTGAGCAGTAAAGAAGTTTTTTCCTATGTCCAGCCTAAAATGGTCTTTCCAGAGTTTGTGACCGTTAGACCTTGTCTTCTCTTGCGGTCCCTCGGTGAACAGACGTTCTCCCAGTTCCTGGTGCACGCCCCGTATGTACTTATAGGCTGGCACCAAGCCCCCCCTCAGCCTTCGCTTCTCCAGCCTGAAGGGTCCCATAGCTCTCAGCTTTTCCTTATAAGACTTGTTCTCTTGTCCTCTGATCATGCACGTGGCTCTCCTCTGGACTCTTTCAAGCTTCTCCATATCCTTCCTAAAGTGTGGAGCCCAGAATTGGATGCAGGACTCCAGCTCCAGCCTCACCCAGGCCGAGTACAGCAGGAGGATGACTTCCTGGATCTTGGTTGAGATGCATTGGTAGATGCAAGCCAGGGATTTGTTTGCTTTTGCCAGCTGTGGCATTGTATTGGTGGCTCACGTTCAGCTTGTGGTCAGTCATGACCCCCAAGTCCCTTTCGGTTGTGGTGCTAGTGAGTATAGCATTGCCGAGCCTAGTTTCAAATAAGTGCATATGTGTATTAAGTGTGTATGGGTCTGGCAAGCTATACTTCCAAACATCATCCCCTATGTATTCTCAATTCTATCAACTCTCATTTGATTTTGCTTTGGAATCTAACCCCACTGAGTGAAATATCTCACTTCTGTCATGCCACTGCATATAAGAATGAATTTGCCTCTTTTAATCTACATCAGGTTTTTTCCAAAGCCCTGCAGCACGAGTAGGGATGTGGGGAAGGGGGAGGGGGAATCATTTAGCATCATGAACTGCAACCTCCCACTCCAAATTTGTTGAGGTTCTAAAAACACACCCTGGATCCCAGTATGAATTTTACATTGGACTCTTATTTGCACTGGTCAACTATAAAACTATATAGCCCTCTAAAAAAAGTTTGAGATTTCAGTTCCAGATCCATCTCTCTATGCTTAATTGCTGTTGGTGTCAGTGTCTGGGGGCAGAGTGAAGTCTATGCATGGCTGGCACTTTCTCAACCTCAGCATGCCACTGGCTTCCCTTCTGAATGCTTCCCTTCAAGTTCTGTTGCTAGCTTAGCACCGGTTCAAAAGACCAGCAAATCTGGAAGTTGGCTCACACGGGAGACTCCTGCCTGAATGCCAGCAGGATTTGAGTGCTCTGGATGCCACTGTGTTTATGGATGTTCTGTAGTGAATTTGAAGGCTATTCATTATGCACTTTAATTAAAGAGCTTGAGGGCCATGCACTAAATTGGGTTAAGGGGGGTGAGCAAGAAGGCTTTCAATTGGAGAACTCTATTGATAGAAGACATTGTGCCTCCCTGTGTTTATTTTTACGAACATAAAAAAAATATGAATAAGTAGAGGATTTGTGTGTGTGTGGAGTGGGGGGGGGGGGCTTTTTTTTCTCAGCATCCAAGTAGAAATATTATTTTCTTTTGTTCCAAGGTGTTTAGTATCTAAGTTTTGTTCTCATGCCCAAGGTATTTTACATGTGCCGCAATTGAACTTGGCTCCCCATATGGAAATCTGTGACAAATCATTACCTCAGACATAGTTAGACAATTAGTAAAAAGAAATAGGTGTGCTGAGCCCTGTAGCTTTCCCACACTGCATATATAATGTCTCCTGTCTCCTAGGCAATGCAAGGATTTGTTCAGAAGGGCATGTGTGCACGTGCAGTCTTCTTTTGCTAAGAAGCTATTCTTCTGTCAAAGGTGTGTTTCTGAAATGAAATAAAAAGTAGCAACTTTTTTTCCCCCTGTGCATGCCAAGGATTTGAGTCAGAGTTGCTCGGTCAGGTTCACTTCCTCTGGTTCAGATTAGAAACGGAGTGATACAACTAGGAGTCTGGAATAGCTCCAACCAGATTTCAGAGAATGTCTCAACTTTTGATGTAAATTTAAGAAAATGCACAAAAAAGTAATACTTACAGAACTAATGCATCTTGTTTCAGTCCAAGGTGAACATCCTGCTGCTACAAATCTATATAGACCCCAGGCTGCTCTCTATTACATACACAATAAAGACCTTGTCTAGGTCAGAGGTGAAATTTAATATTATAACCCTATCTACATCTGATCATGTATCAAATAGAAATAATCCCAGTAGCACAGAGTAGAACGCGGGACTCCTTCCTCTGAATACTGTAAGGATTAGACAATAGAGGCACGTTCCCTCTTGCTTGTCTACTTTCTGGCCCTATGACTCGTGTGCTCTTGGCTGTCCAAGTTAAAGCTTCAACAAAAGGAAAGGACCTTCTGTAGCTTATCTTATAGCATGGTGGATCTGGCACTCCCCAGAGATCTGGGTTTAAATTCCCTGAGGCTGAAGGAGGCTTCAAATTCCATTTTTGACCAAGCACTATAACCACTATGCTATTGGGAAAGATTGGCAGCATAGCAGACGTCTCTACCACCACCACCATCAAAGTGAATTTCATGCTGCCAGCATGAGCTAGTCAGTGTGGAAAGCCATGCCTGGAAAAGCCTTCCCTGTGGGTCCTGATGGGGTATAAATGTCTCCCAGTGATTTTAAAACAGAACAGTTCTTAGATAGGAGTTGTGTGCCATGGTATACTTAAGATGCTTGTTATACCTTATGTTGAGCTGCACAAATGCTGATCAATGTTAGTGCTAGTTTGGAGTTTGGATTCGTCACACTAGGAGTCTAGAAACCTCTGACTGTCCCCCACCTGCATAGCTGTGACTTGCCATTAGAGGCCTGGTGAGCAGGGGCAGGACTGGGAGCTCTAGCTGTGAGTTGCCACAAGACAGCTGGTGAGCCAGGACTGACTTCTATCCCTGCTCTACTAGCCAGGGTGTGAGAGATCCTGGGATACTGGAGGACTTCAACTTGGGAACATGTATGTGGGGAGTAGCCACACCTTAATGGAACAGGAGCTAGGTAGTGCAGATCAGAGAGATCCTGCCATGGAGTGGTATAACTTTGAGCCACATAGGACAAGTGACAATTTTCTCTTTATTTGGCCACAGAAGGCAGTCAATAGCCATAACCAAACAGAAGTATATGGCTGCAAACAACTTCAAAAATGGCCGATTGGGTAAAAAACTGACACCTTCCTGCATGGGGGATCAGATGAAGATGTTTCAAAATGGAGCCTCATGCATAATTTGTCAGCACTGCCTGCCAGCCTGTTCCTCTTTTCAGAATGGGAGGGGGGAAAGGGAGTTAAGGGAGTTTGGTCTGGGGGGTTTTCAGCCCCTGCTGGAGGTTGGGGTGGGTGTATTGGAGTACAACCTCCATGCGCTCCCCCACCCCCACCCCCACCTCCCCATGGAGGGGCTCCAATTCATCCACGCCAGCCTTCAGAGCCAGCTGGGGAACCGCTGGAATGAGCTCCCTTGGCTCTCTCCTCCCCCATTCTGAAACAGAGGGGTTGGCAGAGAGGAGAAGCCATTGCTAGGGGAAACCGGCTAGGCTCCCAGCCAGCAGCTAGATTCCTCTCCCCCCTGGAACCAACCACGAACTTCTGTTTGTTCCAGGGGATCACTGTAACACAGAACACTTCCTGCAAAGTGTTCTGAGCTAAGCGGGGAGCTGCACTTCTGTCTGCACCCTAATGGGTGCTTAAAACCACTTTAGGGTGTTAATGTGTGGACAATCCAGGGGTTAAGAGCTCCAGGAGCTGCCCAAAATTACCAGTCTTTAAGTGTTCCCTCAAAGCACCTGGCATGTGCAAAAGCCTTAGTATTAAGGGACCTTTGTAGTTCCAAAACACAGGTGCCTAATGTGTTGGGCCAATTTTGAGCCAGTCTTTGGACTTCAGGTACTTAGGAAACCACTTCATATCCTGCCTTACGTCTCATTAAAAAAACAATGGGACTCAGTCTCTGAAATACTAAAGTAGTATTTTCTGAAGTAACTTAACTGCCTAAGTTAAAGGCTCAGACTTTTAAAGGTACTTAGATGCTAAAATCCAATTGATTGCAGATTGATTCTGAGTTAGAGTCAGTTGTTCAAAGTCTTACAGGAGCCTGGGTAATGCAAGGTCTTGAACCAGGACACCCAACTCTTTGTCAAGTACTCTAGGTACTGGACCATTCTTAACTGAATTTGCACAGAAAGAAAGTGGCAAGCATGCTAATTTTGCATCTGTGTGAGTGTTGATTTTGCAATGCAGCAATATTTCACTAGACTCCGGACTCAGCAAGGTAGTAGAGTGTGTGCCTAAGTTTTAAATATGTAAGTAGTTCCACTGACAACCCAGAAGCAAAGAATGTGCCTAGGTGCACTTCAGATTTGGAGTTCAGACAGGAACTGGTTGAATAGCTGTATTAAAATAGAAGAAGGCACCACGTATAACTAAGATAACATTCTGCGCAAGGTCAGATTTGGTGTTTTGGCTTAAGGATGGATATCACCTTCAAAAATAAGAACTACTGATTTAGCATGATGTTGACTTTGCTAGCAAATTCTCAGAACTGAATTTAGTTGCAATGATGTGTAGGCCCAGTGAAAGCAAGTTACCAGCTAGGCCAGATCTTTGGCTAGTGTGAATGAATGTGACACAACTACATTTAGTGGAGCTGTGTCAATATAGACTATCTTAAGATATGGCCTTCAACTTGTGTTCCTCTAAGCCAGGTCAGAATTAGGTTTGTCATGCTTTAACCACATAAGTATTGGCTCTGGTTTTTGCTGCTCTAGGCAAACTGGAAAATGTGAGTCCTCCCCCAAATTATTCACACCATGAACAGCTTTTAATTTTGTATAGCTCCAGTGTTTGCTGTCATAGGCAACCATTTCTCCTGCCTTTATACCCTAGCCAGCCCTGGCTCTGAATATGGTTTCCGGATCAGGGATCATTGTACCAGTTACATAGAGTTATAACAAACAGTCCCTGCTCTTATAATTAATAGTGTCTCTCTCCAGTCTGTTGGAAATCCCATACGGCATTTCATTCTCTAGTAAGCACCAGCCATGAATATTTCCATTTCTTCCTTCTTCCTCCTTCCCATCTATTTCTACTTGGGCCTAAATCATCAGGTGTCAAATCAGTAGTGTTGGATAGGCTATGCAGTGTGATGGGATCAGGACGTTGGTATGTGCGTGACAGGGAATGGGAGCATCGCTGCTGGAATAACATATCTCAAGTCAGAGAATGGTGCCTCAGGCTGGATTATGTTATCCTAAAAATCAGGATTAAATTTTAGAAATAGTCCTAGTATCTGGGATTTGAACCTTGCTCCCTAGAAGCCTCCATAATGCTCAACAGAAACCTGGATGTAGCAGAAAATCTGGCCTTAAGTTTGTGTGCAATTACATCATAATAACTCGGGGAACAACTGCAAGAATGTTTGCGGGAGAGAATAGTTCACACTTCCCTTCTGCAGAGAGCATACAGACTAGCTTTTATTAAGTCCTAGGCAGTTCACTCAAGAGCTATTGCCATATAACATGCAAGTCTGTAGTTTCTAAGGAGAGTCATGTTGGTGGTGTTTGAAAAAATAATTGTATCCCTTGGGCTGCAAATGGATATCACCTTTGTGCCACCATTAAAATGATTACAGTGTCACAGAAATTAAGTGAATAGATGTCTTTGCCC
Source organism: Alligator sinensis (assembly GCF_000455745.1). Taxonomy (NCBI): domain Eukaryota; kingdom Metazoa; phylum Chordata; order Crocodylia; family Alligatoridae; genus Alligator; species Alligator sinensis. Next base: position 276,132 of record NW_005842483.1, read on the forward strand.
CTTGGTGCACCACAAATGTCCAGAATTATGAGCACAACCATTCCTAGTAATAGTTTGTGCTGCCTTTGTACAGTGGATGTCTGCTTTTTTATGGTGTAAGAGCATGGGCAGTCTACAGGCTTCCCCGCTCCACACTTGTAGACACATGTCCCGGGTCAGGGCCACACACCCAAGGCTGTTGTCTCATGTGACTGGGCTCCTGAATGTGTGGGAGCAGCAGGGACCTGATCTTATGGGAAGATGGCCCCATGAGATGTCTGTCTCTAACTGTCTATTGGATCAGGTGTGCCAGGATGCATCCCATCACAGCTGATCCTGTTACAAAGATGATATCTGTGTATAGCCTCTAGGTCCTGCCTTAGGGCTTGCGGCTTTTATTTAAAATCCCAGAGGGCTCCATAAATGGCTGCCTCCACCACCAGCTTACGGTCAGCTCTTGAGTTTGTTTAGTGCCTTGGAGGATTGTTTTTTTAAAAAAGGTACAAATTGTGAAGTTGATCATCTAGCTGATGCTGCTTGGGTATGTTAATCTTTTTTTTTTTTGGCAAATGCAGGTTTTGGAAAATACTACCTAACTTGGAAATCCCATTGAGGACACTGTTTTAAAAACGGCCACAAGAGCTTTGGTGTATGTGTGGGGTCCTGAGGAGTATTTGGCTATGGCCATAAATGTTATCTCCAAGGGATTCAGTTTTCCTTAATGAAAATGCGTTGTGTGCTTCGACTAAGCCCATTGAATGATATGAAATAGTTTGGACAGTCTCATCTGAAGAGAGGGTTCATCTGTAGGTGAGAAGTTACCATGTCGTCTAAGGAAATAGCTGATCTGTTGTGTAATTGCTGTAATCTTTCTCTCTGGCAAACTCATTATCATTGGCTTAATAGCTTAATAGTTTCCCTCTATATGACCATGATGTGCCCACACCCAGAATAATGTGGAAATGTCTGTGTCAGAAATATTTTGGCTAATTAAAAGGATATCTGAGACCTGTAGAATGACCAGGGGATTAAGTGGTTTACTTGATGGACAAAAGAAAAAAGATTAATATGCATACCCATATTCATCCAGGGAGCTGAAGGATATAAACAAAACAAAACAAAGCAGAGAGGCTATTTGGGGTGATGTACAAGTATGTGACTTGAATTAATGAGGTGAAATGAAGGCAGGAAAAATGTGTTCTGGTTAAGAAAAGCTTCCTGACAGTGGAAGATTATTCCAGTATAGGACCTCTTGAGAAGTGTTGGAAGCCCCATCACCTGGAATATTTAAAACTAGATTGAAATATATACTAAAAAATGTCCTTTTAGGGATCAGTTCTCCTTTTTTCAGGGAGATGAACTGGAAAGTTTCATTTGTAAAACGGGGAAGACAGAGACAGGGGAGTGAATGACTTGCCAGAGTTGCATGGTATGTTAGTGACACAACTTGAAAAGAACCATGTCTTGTGACTCCTGGTCCATCTCTCTTTCCAGTAGACCACACTGCTGCTCTCTGCTTTGACCCATGTGATTCCATGATCATGTGAAAGATGAAGAACTGGTTCTCCTTGCTTTCTTTTGTTACTAATAAGTATGCCTCTTGGTATCTTGCTACATAAGTAGCAGTAATGTAACTAAGTGTGGGTGACTGGGGTCTGAGCCCTGGGCACTCAGCAAATGGTAGGAGGTGTCCAAATAGAGGGATTGGGGCTTGAGGCTTTGGCCACATGGGCATTTTTACATGTGCTCCAGGGGTGAGGGGTGCACTTTAATTAGAGCAGCTATGAGAGTTGCTCTGATTAAAGCACCCAGATCATCTTGTGTATCAACACACTTCAGAATGGCAGTGGGGGCTAAAGCTCATCTAATAAGCTTTAGTTAAAGCACCCCCACTGCCATTTTGAAGTGTGGGGACAATGATACACAAGACACAAAGACTGCTGGACTGCACTGACTACCACGGTGCAGCAGTCTCAATTAATTGGGCATCTGTACATGAGCAGCAAGGCTGTTCTGACACACTGTAATTCATAGTTTCAAATTTTCATATTAGTTTGGGGTCAGAAGGGACCTAAGTAGATCATCTAGTCTGCCCCCCCACCACTGGCCGGAGCACACACTGGGATCACATGACCCCAGACAGGTGTTCATCTAACTTCTTTTTGAATTTACCCAAGGTAGGAGCAAGGACCACTTCCCTAGGAAGTTGGTTCCAGACCCTAGCCACCCTAATGGTGAAATAGTGCCTCCTAATCTCTAACCTGAACCTATTCTTCAGCAGCTTCTGGCCACTGTTCCTCATCACCCCAGGTGGTGCTGGGGAGAATAGGACCCTTCCTATTTGCTGCTGATCTCCCCTAACAAGTTTGTAGGCAGCCACCAAATCCCCCCTCAGCCTCCGCTTGCTGAGGCTGAACAGGTTCAGATCCCTCAGTCTCTCCTCATAGGGCCTGTCCTGCTACCCTCCAGCCAAGCAGGTGGCTCTCCTCTGAACCCTCTCAAGGCTGGCCACATCCTTCTTAAAGTGCGGTGCCCAGAACTGGATGCAGTACTCCAGTTGAGGCCAGACCAATGTCGCATAGAGGGGGAGTATCACCTCTCTGGACCGGCTTGAGATGCATCTTTGGATGCACGACAAGGTGTGGTTGGCTTTGCCGGCTGCGGTCTGGCATTGGCGGCTCATGTTCATCTTGGAGTCAATAATGACTCCAAGATCCCTTTCTGCCTCTGTGCTCTCAAGGGGGGAGCTCCCCAACTTGTATGTATGCTGTGGATTCCTTCTCCCCAGGTGCAGCATCCTGCACTTATCCACATTAATTACCGAGATTAATCAATTAATCACTCTGAGATTAATCAAGTCACCTGGAGCATGATAATCACTGAGCTCCAGCACACTCCAGTGTCTCATGTGTCAGCATCCCCATGCTTAAAAATGGCGGTGGGGGAGCTTTAACTAAAGCTCATTCAAGCTTAAATTAAAGCACCCCTACTGCCATTTTTAAGCGAAGGGATACTGATGCATGAGACCCTTTGGGTGCTTTAGTAAGAGTTGCATGGAGCTGCTCTAAAGCTCCCCTCCTGGAACATGTGTATAAATGCCCATTGAGTCTTCTCTGCACAGCTGTAATTACAGCACATCAGAGCAGCTTCCCACACATTGACAGGCACATGGAGTGCAGTGCGATCAAGAGGCTCCTGAGCCCCCATCCTATAGGAAATAGCTGCTGCAAGGGGAGGTGTTATGTGTTGCTGAAAGAGCCAGGTTAAACTTTCTTTGGCTCTGCAACAGCTGATGAATCAAGAGCTTTGGATTCTCATTCACCTTATATATTTGCCATAGTTGTGGGTCAGGGAGGGTTAACCTGGCAACATTCCCCCTTACAGGAGAAACCTGCCCCTCCTCTGCTGGAGCCTTGAGCCCCTCTACCTCCATTCCAGCACTGCAGTACACAGATGCAGTCAGATGCAAATCTACCTCCCAGGACACAAACTTTAGTAGTTATGCCTCTGGGACATAGCATAGGAAATTCTCTACCATAGACTTTCCATGTAATCTCAAGAAAGTCACTTAGTCTCATTGGACCTCAGTACCTCACCTGCAAAAGCAGTGCTGCACTGGACACAACTTTCCTGTCTTCTAATACTTAAGCAATTTCAAGTGTTACTTTCTGTGTTTAGATGAAAACACAATTGTTTGAAATCATTCACAAAATGTCAGTGACTGGGAGGCTTGCCCCTTCCAAAATAGCCAGAGGTCCAGTGGCACGTGACATTCCCTTGGGCTGTTAGAGGCCGGGGTTCAAGTGCGTGGTTAGAATGAGGCAGAGCAGGGATTGAACTTGTTCCAGTATTTTTGTTGCTTGGTCTGATCACTGGCCCATTGACTATACTGGGTTAAAGAGCCCTCACTGGTTTTGAACAGCAATTCCATCCTGAAATCGAGGAAGCTTTCCTGTTAAAACTGATGCTTCTGTTCCCAGGAAACATTTGTTTCATGACATTTTTCCAAACGGAAAATTATTTCACTGGTACTTTCCTAAGCAGCTTTGTTTAAATGGGGAAATAACACGGGCTGACTATTTATTGTTGAAAAATACATTAAAGACTTGATTTAGGCAGACATCATAAGTGACTGGGCCAGATTTACCTGAGAGAGTCTAAAAGGAGAAGCTCCAAATGGTAGCGAGAGAGAACTCTGATGTCAACATTGCTGCTCTTTGGGTTTGTGTCAAGAGAGGTCTGAGGCTTTAGATGTAGCTGCCTTAGCAGAAAGTTAAGCTCCTTTCCTTTTAAGGGGAGGGGGGAATAGAATCCCCATTGTTTCAGCAGACATGCTTTCATTTAAATGGCATAAGCCTCTCAAGAAGCTGCTTTCTTTTGGAGGTTGGCTGCTTGTATTTAAGCCCCTTGAAGTGATGCCAAAAAAGGCTTTATAGAGGAGTGGAAAAATGGGTTCTGTTTTGTTAGCTTGATGGAACTAGTTAATGATGTCATGGTAAAAGTCCTTTTATCAGGAAGGCACAGGAGCAAGAGGAATTTGATCAGCTGTCTTTAGGCCACGGTCTATATAAGTGACAGGATTATTTATGCTACACTAAAAATGTAGCTTTGGTTGTAGTTATAGGTTTATGCAATCCTGTGTGATGGCTGAGTTAGAAGAAGTTTGATAACTATTGTGGGTGAGCATGGGGAGCAAATAAAAGGAAAATGATGGCAAACTACTCTTCATGTGTTGAGGGTTTTTTTGTTTTTTGTTGGGTTTTTTTTGCTTGGCATAATGTGCGTGAGCTTTCCATATAAACATTAAACTAATCTTAGTCATGATGGAAAGGGCAGTTTCTGTAAAATCAGAATTTTCCATGAGGAACATTTTAGATTTTTGCCAAAAATGTACTCTCAATCAGGAGAGACTAAATTATTTCATTTAACTCAGTTTTATATAAAAGTTTAATTCAATTCTGTTGAACTGACGTAAGTGTATTTTGTTTCAAATTAGTGTATTGTCTTATGGAAGTTGTACTTTGACATCCTTGCTCTCCTGCAGCCTGGCTAAAGGTCCTAGATTGTGAAACATTTCTTCTGAACTGGATGGTGACTCATAGGAGTCTATAACTCTTGGTAAAATGTAGTTTGCCTAAGAAACCTGGTCTGAAGGGGAGGATGGGACATCAGGCTCCAGACCTGCAATTCCACTGAGGCAATACCACTCCAAGGGGAAAATTTTAGCTTGCTCTTGAGCTGACTGTGAATAAAGCTTTTCTGCCAGCCTGATAGACTAAAATGAAATGTTTTGGTCTGGGCAATTATTATATGTTTTTCATTCCAGTAAAGAAGTTGACACACACTTTCAATCTTTTTAAAATTTAATCAATTATTCAATTTAGTCAAAATCTAACCAACTAATGACCTCAAATAGAATTGATCTGAAAGACAGATGTATTAACCAGTGCAATCCCTTTATCATTTTTCCATTATTTAAAAACAAAACATATTTATGTGCATCTAATGCATATTGTTATTTCCTAATTGCTCCATGGTATCCTTTTGATTTTCTGATTTACAGTTGCTAACAGTGTCTTTAGGAAGTTTTTATATAAAAAAAGATAATCTTCCAACTCAGCATGGATAATTCTCAGTAGAAGTTCAAGCTGAAATGTTCAGAGCCAGCGTGAAGAGACTTAAACCTAATTACCATTAAAATAAAATGAGTATTAGATGAGAAATGAATGTTCAAATCCCCTAAACTGTTTTGAAAATCTCAGCAGTATTTCCTCTTCATGCAGATTTTGATTTCTGGTGGTGACTGGCCAAAGTCTTCATACAGAATATCTGACAAGGCTGGATGCTCTCTGGCTTCAGGTTTTCATTCATGGAAATGGCTGGTTTTGACTGCTGCTCTTAAAATGTAATGAATAAACTAGAATCGTAACCCCTCCAACTTAAGGGGTCATTTTTAAACATAAGATGAGCATGTGTCAGTGTGAGGCCCTGCTCACATTCTGTATATCTGACTGTGCTTTGGTGCCTTGGCCCGACCTGTTTGCACAGCTTCCCTCCCTCTTTTCCCCTTTAGTGCCACACAAACCTCTTCCTTCTCCCAGTATTTCAGCACCATACTGGTGAACAGCAGCCCTGCTAGCGGGTTGATGAAAAAGAGGGAAA
>NW_005842483.1:282303-295426 GCF_000455745.1 Alligator sinensis
TAGCTTCAGGAAAAGCTTCACGCTTTTTCATGCAATGGCTCAATGCAGAGGTAACGTTCTGGTGAGCAGAGAGATTCCATTGGAAATGCAAGGTCTTGTACACCGCTTAGCCTTTGCTTAACAGTTTCCAGGAATGTAACTTGATTCCTTCTAGCCTTGGCAAGATTTGTTATTAGGATTGCAGCAACAGTCTCAATGCAAAGCTTTCATGTGAGCAACGCAACCTGTTTCCAATTTCTGTTCCTGTTCGAGCATTATCCTCACTGTTGCTTTTTTGCATTGAAAGGGCATGCTGACAAAAAGTTGGGATTGTGAGATAAAACTGTCTAAGGTTCGGAGAAGATGCTCCTTCTGAATTTCAGAGACAACCTTGTATATTGTTAGCATCTGTGATCTTTTTAATTATATATACAGGCAGTCCTTGATTTACATCATTTTGACTTACAGCAATTCACACTTTACACCCATGTTATTACTTACAGTGCTGGATCCTCACACTTATGGCATGACGGCAACTCAGGCGGCGCACAAACGTCATGCCATTGTGCCGTAAGTGCGAGGATCCAGTGCTGTAAATAATAACATGGTTGTAAATGGTTGAACATCACAAGTGCAAATCACCATAAATGGCCCTAAGTCTCCCCAAAAATCTCCCCAAAGAAGCCCATTCCATGACCCTGGTGAAGGTGTTGCTTCATCTTCTGATTAAATAAAATTAAATAGTTGATTTAAATATGGTGTTTATGGTCATTTCTATACAAAGTTGGGCATCAGACCTTTGGTCAGGAATGTAACCCCCTATTATAACATTGTTTCTATGGGAAAATCAGATTCGACTTACATTGTTTCAACTTACAGCACCTTTTCCAGGAATGTAACCCACTGTAAGTGCGAGGACTGCCTGTAGTCAGTAAGACATTTGTCCCTACCTTGGGCAAATTCAAAAGGAGGTTGGATGATCGCCTGTCTAGGGTCTTGTGAACCCAGCATTCATTCCTGCCTGTGGCAGGGGGTCAGGCTAGATGATCTGTTCAGGTCCCTCCTGACCCTAGCTACTATGAAACTATGAAACATTGGTTCCTCCAGTTTATTATTTTGTCTCTGACAGTGGCCAAATACTTCCAAAAATATCACAGAGATTCTTACGGAAAGACAATTGTGTATTACATCTCCCATATAAGCTTGTTCCTAAATCCCATTTTTCAAAGGCTGGAGTACGCTCTGAAATCCAGAGAGATTGATAATACTGCAATAATAATGTTTCTCATATTTTAAAAAAATATATTTTAATTCCATATATTCTTGTTGACCATAAAAGATCAGGTTTTTTTCCTCTGTTGTTAATCATGCCAAACTCTTGCCCTCAATGGTACCTCAAGGCTGTTTGTTCTATGGGTCAATAATTCACTGAATGCTGAAGTGCTTTCTTTTATATGGGCTCTGTGACCAAGGAGGTAGACATTTATTAGTTCTTTGTTATGTCCCACCCTACTGTTTTTGCACACTTAGTTCAATGGACATTTATTGCACTACCAAAGTCAATCCATGTGCGATAGGGGGAATCCCTTATAAGAAGTAGGTATGAAGAACCAAATGATGATATGCTAGACAAACTGACAGAGACTCAAAGAGATGGGAGAGGAACTTTCCTTTCCTGTGAAGAACTGGGTGGGGTAGCTCTTTCTACAATTCCCCACTCACTTCTCAGTGGGGATTCAGTTGCAGGTTTGGTGAAAAAGGCTCCCCTGGAGGCCAGAACAGTACTTACCTTATATTATGGAAAGGTATCTTTTGGGAGTGTGGGTGTGAGGCCTTTTGGCTTAACTTCTTTTAATTACTCTGAACTGGGTCCTGCTGATTTTGTTTAGCAGCCTTACAATTTACTCTGCTAATTCAGGCAAGATGGTATGATGGCAGTATGCTAGGGTTGCAAAGTGAGGGGAGGTTTCTTCTTCATTTTAGGATTTTAAAAAAATTATAAAAGGAGTTTCTGATACAAACCTAATCTTTTTCTCTTAAGTGTCCATTTATATGCTAAGCCCTTAGTCTTGTATCAGGTGTAGAAACCCCAGTGTCCTGGATACTGTATACCCAGATAGTACCAAAGAGCTTGCCATGACAGAGATTTTAATGGAGCTAGCTACATGCTATTTTCTTCAGGGTTCCTGCTTCATTCAAGATCTCATCTGCGAGATATCAGTAGGATTGCTTGTGTAAGCCTTGTTCCCATAGCAGAGAGCCACCTAAGCTTAAAATAAAAAGGTATGGAAATGTTGAGTGTAGGAATTGGCATAAACTTCTATCTCTGGGGTGTAGGTGCTTTACTCTGCATTATACAACCTAGAAAACTTTCCTGCAGGTACACAGCTATATTCTGTCTGCCAAAAAAACAAAAAAAAAAAAGGAAACCTGTTCAGGGTCTCTCTTTTTGGAAAAGACAAATTTGCTGTTGATACAAAAACTGGCCTCCTCAATGTCCTCCTCTGCCCAAGGGCTTTCCTCTTTATATAATCTGTATGTATATAATAAATTTGATTCAATGACTGGTTTATGTAAAAGAAAGAAACAGATTCTTGAGCAAGGAATGACACCCAGGATTCCCTCACCACCTTCCCCTCACTGCAAGCAAGCAAGTTGCCTCAGCACTCAGCCAGAGAGTTATTCTCCCTTCGTCCATCCATAGCCTCTTGGGGCGCTTGTACATATGACAACGTTACCATGTACACATGACAAACATTTCCCTTTGTATGGCTTAATGGAGTCACACATTACATGTATGCGAATTTTGGGGGGTTTTAATTAGTTTGTGTCATCACAAACTAAACCATGTCCCAATGTAGTTTAGTTTGCAGTGTTGCAACTTGGAACGTTACAGCCATTAATCGGTCAACTTGCCCCTGATGACTGGAGAGGTGGGCAGGCTCTGCCAAAAAAAAAGTATCGGGGCCCTCACCACTTCTGCCTTCAGCAGGCATCTGCAGCCACCAGGACACCTGAGGCCACCTGGGAATGGGCTGGCTGTCCCCTGGGGCAGTACAAGTAGGTGCCAGGAGGGTCAATGGGTATGCTGGTGGCTGGAAAAGGTGGCAGGAATGGTGCACAGGGCACTGGAAGCCCAGGTGGGCTCAGGAAAGGGTTGGATCAGGCACTTCTGAGCTGGGGCAGCACCCAACCCACTAGCAGCCCACCCAGATGGCCCTGGGGGGCACTGCCAGCATGGAGGGAAGGACCAGGACTCCCCACAGCTCAGGGTCCACTCAGCCCACTGGCAGCTCACCCCCTACCTGTGGGAATGGTGGGCAGGCTCAGCAGAAAAAAAAGGATCAGGCCATTCTCCACTTCTGCCTTCAGCAGGCTCCTGCAGCTGCCAGGACAATGACATGTATATAGTGACAGAAAAATGAAACCCACTGTTTCACTTAAAAACTTACCATTTAAATTTAGGGGGGAAAGAATGCAACCCTGAAGGATTAACCCCCCCCCCACCCCGCCCCTTCTTGTGTACAAGCTCCTTTGTATCTTTAATTGTTTCTTGCACAGTGACTGCTCTACAGCCATCCCTGTTGAAGTGCTCCATCTCACAGCAATTTACAGCCTGGCATTTGGTGCACACTCCAGTATGGTGTCAGATGTATGTGGGAATCTCCTCACACAGAGGATGGAACTGAACCCAGCTCAGTGCTCTAATCACTAGGCAATTGCATACAAGATTGGAGCTGCTATCATCACCACTGTCTAATTTTAAAAGAAACTCAGAGAGACACCAGGGTATTCTGTTCGAGGGCTCTTCTGTTCACTGAATTCCTCCAGAGTGGAGAAATTCCTCCATAGAGAAATGACTAGATCCTAGATCTCAAAATAATCTGGTTTTGAAGTAGGGCTGAGCAGTAGGGGTGTGCGAAATGGGCCCTATTTGATTTGGATTTGTCCTGAATCAGGGACAATTATTTGATCTCTTGATTCGGATCACTGTCCCCAATTGGATTCAGCTGAATCCGAATATGACAATTTGATGCTGATTCAGCAAATCAGCAATTCGGACACAGGCACAGCTTTAAAAGTTTTTTTTACATTCCTTGAGGTAGCAGTGCGGCCCGTGATTGCTGCGGTGCTGGATTGGATGGAGCATCCCACAGCAGCACGGGGGGCTCTCCAGCATGCTCGGCAGCAAACCCGTAAGTATACCAGAAATACTTCCCGTCCACTTCCGGGTCTTCTGGGGAACGTGCCGGGCCCCCTCTTCTGCCCCCCCCAGCCTAGTGATCAGCCACAGGGAGAACCCAGGTGGCCCCCCAGACCCAAGAGGCACCAGTCGCCAAGCCGGGGAAGCACAGGCTCCACCCCCCAGCACACTCCCTGGTGGACCCGGAAGTGTTTCTGGTCCACTTTCAAGTTGGCTGCCAAGCGCGCTGGGGAGCCCCCCGTGCTTCTGTGGGGCACTGCACCTGCCCCAGCACCACAGTGTTTAGAGCCCCTGCTACCTAGAAGTATGCAGAAAAAACATTTAAAGCTGTGTCTATGTCTGAACCACCGAATCTGTCCAAATCGATTCAGAGGGTTCCGAATTGATTTGCAGAGATGAAAGGGTCCTCTGATTCAATTTGGATTTGGAGGTTTGGCCACCGAATTGGGCCAAATCTCCATTGAATCGAATCAGGGACCAAAACTTCTCACAGCCCTACTGAGCAGCTCACCATCTGTCAAGACTGAGTGCTTCTGAGCATTTACAGGGCTGGAATTTGGATGCCTGGGGAACTTTATTGTAGAAAACAGAGATGCCTATAGAGTTCAGGCAGCATCCAAGCAGAGGTTTTCAGTATTTGCATTTTATTCTTAAGCACCACAGTCCTCTTCTGGATATAAGTTACTTGCCTAAAGTCACACAAGGACTTTTCTTGTATTTCTCAGGTTTGAGACTAGAGCCCTAACCATTGGAGAATCTTTCTTATGCTTGAGGCCATATTTCCTGCCTCTGTGCTGTTTGTTGCAGTTGCTCAAACACCTATACTCACTTGAACATCATCAACAAGATGATTCACATCTCCACCCCAATATGCTGCATGTTGCTTCTCATTTATATCTTCAGGCCTTGGCCCTACAGGTGCACTATAATATTAAGAGCTCCGGCACTAACACAGTCCATCTGTGTGGGAGAAACATTAATTACAGGGCCTGAGGCAAGGGTGCTTTGCTCTTGTTGGTTGGCAGATAGGAATGGAAATAGTGTTTGGTTTTGGTTCCATGTAGTTTTAAATTTCTTGTATAAAGCTGTGTTCAGACGGAGTGGTTCAATGGCCGAGGGTTTTGCTGCCAGGGAAGAAGCCTACATCTGGTAGGCTGTAGGCCAAGGAAGCCATCTGTGTTGTGTTTGGCAGGACCAGGAAGTGAGGAAGCCATTTTACTGTTCAGCAACTTCTGTTCACCAGCATGCTTTTTTGCTTTAAAGTCTGTCAAACGTATCCTTGGTATAACTCTTGAGTTACACTATACATGAACGTGGGAGTTTATGATGAATTGAAGATTATTCTTCATTATGCTGTAATGTTTCCAAGCACTGAGCAAACATTTCTCTTTGCACTTTACTTTATGGCTAGTAAGAATTTCTCCCCATTTCACTGATAATTTCAAGTTTCATTTTAGAGAAAGGAGTTGCACCTGCTGACATCAGCAACTGTGTTCAATCAGGATGAAGGTAAAAATTTCCTCTGCTAAGGTCACTGTATGCATTATTCACTGTATGAATGTTCTGTCTTCCAGGCCCAAAATTTAGATCTATGTTACTGATAGGATGTAGGAAGTTAGACAATTAACAGGCAAAAGTGGTGAACATCTGAAGCCTGCTGGAATTTGCATCAGTTTCTTTTTTAGTTGAATCAGCTGGGATCCTACTGAGAATGCCTCACATTTACTGTTCTCTAATACTGAATGCAATACTAATCAAGAGAGGGGTTTTAATGGAGGTGTCAGCTTGTCAAAGGACAGCATATCATAAATGCTAGGGAGTCATTTACAATAATTATTTTATATGAAGCTTTTTCATGTAGACAAGTCCTAAGGCTTCTTTTTTTAGAAGGGAGTGCTGTGATTTGTTCCTGCTTTTAATCGGTTCAAACCCTCTGACAAAGCCCTGACTATTGTGATAAAAGTCCATTTATCAGGAGCATAAGGAGCAAGAAAAGCTCATCTTCTATATGCAGTTCATTATGGAGCAGTCGCATACTCTGTAATACAGCTAGTTAATTTGTCAGGCTCCTTTGCCTCTGGCATTGATTAATATATTCCACATTGTTCTGAACAGAGAGGGGAAAGAGGATATGTAGATTTTGTTCGGTTGAAAGTACAGTGCATGCTGTCTTGCCATGATACAAAATACAGCAAATACCTTCAAATCATTTTAACAAACAAACAACTAATTAGAGCTGTATGAATAAGAAATAGGACCTCAGTTGCTTTGTCTAACCAGAAGCAGATTTGGAGCCTCATAGCTTTAAGCGGTAGAAACACCGTTCTGAAACAGAATAAATAACCAGCTCTTTTCTTCGTGACTGCAATTTGATGCTTGAAGCCTACGGTTACCTGGAGGGCATGCTGGACCTAATTCTACAAGGCACAGATGAGCATCTTTTTTTTCTGAACTCGGGCTCAGATCCTTCAATGTGCTTATGGGGTGAACTCCCATTCATTTTAAGGGAGATTAGATATATTCATATTTTTAAGGACATGGGTGTCATTACCCCTAGGTGCTCTTGCAGGACTAGATCCACAGTAAAAAAATGTACCTGTGAGTCTATTGAGGACATAAGTGGAGGGAGAGATGAAGGAACAACATACTGTGGTAGTTTATACTTGTTTTGCTTTAATTTGACCTTTGTATATGTATTTTTTCTCTTAACTGCTTTCTGATTATGAGACATTAAGTGTTTCTAAGAAATGTGACAGTTTTCCACATGTTGTGCCAGTAGCATAAGGACTCTGCATGGGAATGTGGAAATAGGGGTAGGGAGAAGTGTGTTTCTTTTGAAATTGGAAGGAGCAATATTGGCTGTTACATTCCAGTTCCAGGTGCTGTACATTGGCAGAAGTCTATCAACTGCAAAAGAAGATAGTCTCTGCAGTGGCTATGGCAATGGACAGCATGAAACGATCACTACCTATGTGCAATATTTTTGTATTACTATTATGACTGCTATATATGATTCCTTAAGGTGTTGGTCACCTTCTAACTTCAAGCCAATTTCAGTAAGAGAGATTATCTAAGACTTCATTTTTAAAATATGCTTCTTTATCCTTTCCTTCTGTAATGCTGTCAAAATACAAGCAGTCAAGGGGGGGGGGGGGGGGGTTGTTTTTTTTTTTTTTTTTTTTTTAATTAAGAATCAAATAATTACTTCTGTTTTTTGTTTTTCTAGCAACTAAGATTCACTAGCTCAGCAACTAGCCCAGTCTTGGCAGTTCAGTGTAACTGAAGAATTGTAGATATTGCAATTTCAAACAATTTTAGTATGAAAATTTCAAAGCTGACAGACTAGGATTCCTAGTTTCCACTGGTGTTTACTGTTTTGATTTTCACCTAGTTACAGTTGTACCATGTCCCTTACTAATATCTGGTTTCATTTTTAGTAAAGCACCTAAGCACACGTTGGACTTGCAACTGAACTTTTGAGCAGTCCCTGTCTTTCCAGATGTGTATACCTTATTGTATGATGCCAACACAGAATCAGCTCAGCTGACATAATGTTGCAAAGAGTAGATTAAAGTAGCAAAGCTAGCAAGAATTTAACCTGATCTGGGCTGTTGGAGAGTTGTGGTAATAAATCATGGGGAAAGCTGTCATCAGAAGAGCAGCTGTTGTATGATACAGTTCAAAACAAATGTGGACTGGAGTTTTCAATGGCAAGGGCCAAATCCAGCGTCTCTTGCAATCACTAGGAGCCTTTCTGTGGATTATCACTGGGCTTCAGATCAGTCCTTTTGAAAAAAATGCAAGGCACCGCACAGAGGGTCTGCTCGAGCAATGCCAGTCATGATAAGCAACATAACTGAAAACTAGACTGCTCAGAGGATTAGAAAACATATTGTACAGACCTCTCCTATATTGGTAGAGACAGTCCCAAAGGAGCACAGTAGGTATAACTAATTACATATCTTTTCACTAAAAAGAACAGGATTTAGATGGTCAACACCTTAATATTTTTATACTTTTTAATTATTTGAATTTTGTAAGAAAAAGAATAAATCTAAATAACACATGCCTTTATTTTGATTTTGATCAAAATCATCACTGTGGTTTTGATCCTCACAGAGATGTTTGCTGATGGCTTTCTGTAGACTAAAAACATATTTTAGATTTTTCTTTTCAACAAAAATCCAAAACATTAAAGAAGTATTGCAAAAACTTTTCATTCTCAAATTTTGTGCACATTAAAAATGCACATTATGGGGGTTTTTTTACTAGCCCTGATGGCAGGTTGTCTTTCTGTACGCCCATGTTTGGTGGTTGCACGCACTAGAATTCACTCCATCAAAAATTGAACTCTTCTGTCTAAAATTGCTCAATTTCCCATGTTTAGCCTCAGATTAGGCAGTCCCTTTGTTGAAATAATTCTTTGTAGAAGTAAACAAAGACTGTATTTTGTGTTTGTAATAATTGTAGTGTTTGAAAAATATTTAATCATTCTCACTCTAGGTTGTGACCTTTCCCCTTTTCCCCCTGTGAAGTCCTTTAGCCTCAAGCTGATATATCCTGTTTGGCTGAGCAGGGGACTTCTTCTGAAAAGACTTGGATATCATGCTTGACCCTGTTTACTCATAAGAGGACAGAATTCTTCAATGAGTCTCCTACATTTGATTCACATGGACAATAGCCTCTGTGTCTAGGGAATTACAGAGCAGAATTCCAGCTCATGGGGACTGCTTACATTCCCAGCCTTCATATTTCTTAATTTAATATTGTGAGTCATTTCCTATAGAATGTGAACGCAAGACTGTTTGTTTTTTTACTCCACTCTGAACTAAGAAGGGGGAACCCCGGAATACTGGGCCTCTCTTTGTGCAAGACTTAGCAACTGATTTCTTGCCTAATCTGCACTTTCTCAGTAACTTGCCACATGAAGTTCATGCCAGGCTTTCCATTTGGCTATTTTGGTTTTCAGTAGCAGTCCAATTGAATAGCATCCTTCAGTTCTCTAGACCTGGGATGGAAGAATCAAGATCCATAAGATGTTTGGGGAGATCAATAACCTAATTTACTATCAACTTGAATACCCACTTCTAAGATGTTAAAGAAGATCCATCAATTGAAGACGGAAGTGAAAAGGGTAAAGGACAAAGACCAGGTTCTGAGTTTTTATTTGTTGTAAAGTGGAAGTAACTCCATGACTTACATTCTGTTACAATGAACCATCGTGATTTCATGGCTCCAGGTTGTCATTAAGCCACCTCTAACAGTATGGTAGGGAGATTCATGGAGTCTTCTGGCTGTTTAAGAAGAACTAAAGAATGGCAAAGCCTTCTTTACAACGAGAGAGGTAGTCTCCAAGGTGCCAGGCTTCCCTAATTTAAGCCTGATTTAAGACTAACACAGCTAACTAACCAGTTCAGAGAGGCATATTTAAGAAATCTGTGGTGTCTGTCAAATAACTGGACACTCCAGTGGCATATGAGATGCCTCTCTGAAATGCTTTGTCTTTAAGGTGCTACTCTGCCCTGCTTTCTGCCTTCTCCAGGATGTTTTCATTTCAATACTTCAATTTTTTAAGCTTGAGAAACCTTCCTGATCTTAAATTTGGTAGAATTTATATGATTACCTTTAACCAATATGTATATAGCCATTTAACCAATATGTATATAGTCCCAATATTTATGTGCATCAGATTTTGGGGACATGTTGTGAAGAAAGCTCAGGTCATACCAGATGTAGCAGTGGAAGCAAAGGCATGTGGTTTCTAGGAAGCCAAAAGAACTACAGGAGCAGTACAGTGAATTTTCCACCCAAAGACTTCTAACTACTACCTTTCAAAGAAGGCTGCTCTCATTACCTTCACATTACAAATGGGGAAGGAGAGGCACACAAGTAATGAAGGTCACAGTTAAAAGTGCTGACTGAGTTCAGGGTGTTCTGATTTTAGAGTGCCCTCTTTGAGGAGCACAGGTGTTTTACACTGCAATCATTTAAAAAAATAACTCAGTGGTTGGGTCTGAAAGTTTTGACCAAGGTCACTGAAGTCAGGAATATAATTCAGGTTTCCTGACTCCCAAGCCCATGGTGTAAAAAGCAGACTGTCTGGTGCCACTACCAAACTCCTTAATGTTCTCCACTGGTTTTTGTTTTTTGTATGTTTGTTTTTTTGCTACTTCCATTAGTCTCCCATAAAGCACTTTTAGACAGAGTGAAGTTTCACATTTTAACAAGAGATCTGATGTTTTATAGACTTGATGTTTCTCAGCTGTTTGTTCCTTTTCTTAGTTTTTTTTTCTCATCTTTTCCCATTTCCTTCCCAACAAATCCACTTTGAATGAGCAGTAGTAATTTAATGGTAAATAGTTCCTTTCCATCCATTTGTGGAATAATAGCGATAAAAAATGTTGCGCTCAAGAGGAAGCAATCTGAGCAATCTTTTGTTTAGAGAGCTAAAATAGGAATTGGGTTCAGTTCTTTTCTCTGCCACAGACCTCTTATGTGGTGTTTGCCCAGTCACTTAATCACTTTGTGCTTTAGTTCACCATATACAAACTGAGACTATTCCCCACCCCCATATTTTGTGTCTTGCCTATTTTAATTGTAGTTTCTCTTCACTTCCTATTTGTCTATATAGTGAATTACAACAGTGCAGGCTGCTGTTGAATCTAATTGGAGCCTTCAAGCAATATTGCAATATAGTTTGAGAAATTACTTTCATAAAGAGAAAATTAGCTTTAAAAACAATTATTTTTTCCATGCCAAATATCTGAGATGAAGCCAGAATTTAACAAATTACCATTTTTATAGGCAGATAAGGAGAACTCCAGATCCATTTTCTTTTTCACTCCCTGGCTTTCTCCAGAATGTTTTCAAGTTGTTGTATACTAAAAAAACAAGCTTGTCTATAATATGCCATGCCTGGCATATATCAAATGTTCACAGTGGGCTATAAGCATTAACCAACTATGCTAAAATGACAGTCTCTATCATGATTGCTGGCCCCTCAATTATACATTATTACATAGGCAGCTGTTGTTGCCACTGCAAGTTCATATTAGTGACAAAATTGCATGTTAGTGCAATATTTCTAGTTCACAAAATCTTCAAGTAGGTCTACAGGGATCAAAAATGGGGGTGGCATATTCCCAGTTGTTCTGTTTTGGTTTTTCCTTGTTTTTTGGAATACATCAAACTGTAAAAGCCATAAAAACATTCCTCAAAATATTCATGATTTTGTTCTTAGCAAGATTAAATCCACAACTTTGCCATCCTAAAGTAAACATTTCACATTTCTTTAGCACAAAAGAGAGACTTTTAAGCACATTTCAGGGGGATACATTTGATTATGCTTGAAATTTAGGTCTGTTTCACAGTGAAAATGAGTCTTTTTTTATTCCCCGCGTGGGGTTTTAATGCTAAATTTCACTTTGTGTGGGCATCTGAAATTGCAGCAAATGCAAAAGCCTACATGCTGGAAAGGCTTTGTAGCACACTGAATGTTTTCATGGTCAGAGGATTTCAACGGAAATGCTACATGTTCTAAAGTAACAAGGGTCCGTGGTAGTACCTTAAACTCCCATAGCAAGTGTGTTTTTCTTTCCTTGTGCAGGCCCGTCTTCTATTACAGCCCAGACATGACAGAAGTGGATTATACCAGGCCTCTAATTACCTTTCCTAAACTTTTAGAGTGACCTGTAACACTGCCCCATAGCAATGAACTTTCTCCCCTCTTAGACTCAATGGGTTATTGTGCTGTTGTCTGACTCCAGCTGCTTGTCATTCTAGAGAAGTGCTGACTAGGAGGCAGCAAGTTTGCATTTGATAACTGACACTTATTGCTTCAGACAGACAAGGGTTTAAATTCTCTCTCCCTTGGGAAAGGTGATGTTTGTGAAAAAACTTGGGCCAAGCTCCTGTCTGTCACTGAAAGATGAGCTAATCTTTTCCCTTGACACCGGGTGAAGCCGTGAGCAGCGGTATAGCAGTCCTCATTTTGCCATCCAAAAACCACAGAGGAACACACTGCAAAGATTGCTTTAGCAGCTGCTTTTCTATCTTTTCTAGTTTTGTTCTTGCTCTTATAGCCCTTTGGGCTATTTTGTGAAGCAATAATTTGTTTCACTGTGCTCTCATGATACTGAGCTAATGGAACCCACATTGCAGGACGATGTGGAGGAAGGAACTTTCTTGGCCAGACCTTTGGCTACTGTAAACCTATTGAAACTAGTATAATAGTGCTGAATTTTTTTATGAGGATCTGCCCTGCCAGAGGCCTTTTGTGTTGTTTTCCCACTGAAGATCCCTTGTTCCCTTGGTGAGGCACCCCCTGCCTGCCCAGCAGAGCAGCGGGGGGTGGCAGCACAGAGTTGTGCCCCCTGCTGCTGCCAAGTGAGCAGGGGGTGTTTGGCCATGGTGACACGGTTGACATGGGGCTCCTGGGGGGAGGACAGCAGGGTGGAGAGCCCCAAGCCTGCAGTGGACAGCTGGCATCCACCCCCACCCCGTGTAAAAAATCTGGGAGACATATGCTCTCCCCCATGCCCTCCTCCCCAGAAGTGTGCACAGTGGCAAGGAGCCAACCCCTCCTGCCCCCTGGACAAGCTGTCCATAGCTTTGTCCTACTCCCCGCCACAGCCCCAGGCCTCATGCACCACCCTAGCTGGGCAGCACCCCCAGGCCCAGCCCCTGCCTCACTCCCTCCCTCACTGCAGAGGCCTCAATCTGCACCCCCTTGATAGACTTACCTACAGGCAGCTGCTCTTCACTGCTGCCTGGGGCTGTATTCCTGGCCAGGTACAAGTGTGTGTGCACACACCTGCATGTGGCACCCCCTGCGTCCTGCTTCCTGCAGCCCCTCGCAGGCTGGAACTCTGCCAGCTTGTAAAGAGAAACCTGCTGTTTCCCATGTTTTCCCAGAATGAGTAGAAAACCCAGATCCCTACA
>NW_005842483.1:295514-301870 GCF_000455745.1 Alligator sinensis
CGATACTGGGAATCCAGGACAAGTGTGGTCCTGGAGTCATGCAACCAGGGACTGGGACTCGATATTCCCATTTCAGGACTGTCCTGCCCAATTAGGGACAGGTGGTCACCCTATTTTCTTTCTAGGGGGGGCCAGGGCCCTCAGGCCCCCACGTACTCGGTGCCTGTGACACACGGATACTTTAGTTAGTCCATGAGGTGCAAATCTGCCCTGCCTTCTGCTTGATCTTTGTCAATGTCCAGAAGAGGGAAATTGGGAAGCTAGGGAAAATCATACCGTTCCCCTTATCCTGTGCTCATGTATTCCTTATGTTGTCTCTAGTTCAGAGACTAGAATAGAAGGAATGCCAGAAGTCAAATGAATCGAAAGAAAGCAAATGGTCCACTTCTGCAACTGTCACAATCATTTTCCCTAATAAGGGAAAGTTGATGATGGTATGGTGGATAAGGATCTACCAAAGGATAACATAGTTTGCTAACCGCTGCTGCTGGTATTCCTGGAGCTGGTCAGAAGTACTGGGGAGGGAGGGTGTTTGTTTGGGGTTTTTGTGTGTTGTTTTTTCTCCCCATTAAGGGAAAAAAACCACATTTTGATTATGGAACTGAAAATTGCTGTGTTGAATCCATTTGGACAAGGCCTGTTGTTTTATTTTATTGTATTTATTTATTTTATCCCAAAACCAAAATTGCTTTTCAAGTGCAAGTTTTAGGACTAAATTTTCCTATGCACATTTTTTTTTTCCCTTCAGTGATCTAGGAAACTACACCCACCTTTCCCTTTGAAAAGTTTGGATAGAAATGTTAAATGTTAACCCCCTTATTCTAATTGCATCCCTAGGTTTAACTGAAAGTTTAGAAGGCAACAATGAAACATTCATAATGAAAATTGCTACCACATACTTGTGCCCATTATTATTGTAATTCCAAAATGTTGTTATTAAAGAACATGAGCATGTAGAAAGAGATCTCTTTGTGCCTCCATGATAGACAGTCTGTGGCCGTAGCTAGGCCGTGTTTTGCATGTTCAAAGTTAGGAGCCATTTCCTGTAAAGAAAACATACTCAAGCTACCCAATGTATTCGACATTAAATCAGGGGTGTTTTTTCTCCCTTCACCAGGAGAAGATGGGCCTCTGATGAGCTTTGTTGAATAAGTGTGGCCACATGGCATAGTCTCTAGCTAAACCATTCTATACCCTCAGTTCCAGTGGGAATTTTAGAAACATATAGAAAAGACACAAAGGACGAGTTAGTCAAGATGACTCTCGTAAGGAGTATTTTCACAAAATGACTTTTCATGTGTATGGTACTGGAAATTTGGGGCAGATCCCCTCGTTAAGCCAATATAATTATCCACATTTACATATGGGAAAATGGTTGCACAGAGTATAGAGATGTACCAAAGAGTCCCTAGCAGGCCAGCAGCAAGAGAAGGTTG
This sequence comes from Alligator sinensis, assembly GCF_000455745.1. Classification (NCBI taxonomy): domain Eukaryota; kingdom Metazoa; phylum Chordata; order Crocodylia; family Alligatoridae; genus Alligator; species Alligator sinensis. The sequence continues at coordinate 296,951 of NW_005842483.1, forward strand.
TAAGGTGTCATGGGCCCTTCCAATCCCAGGTGGAATTGTAGAAGAGTGCAAACGGGGGGGGGAGGGGGGGAAATCAGGAGTCTTAATTACTTTGTTTTTTTTCTTTTAAAGAAGATGTTCTGCTTTTACATGAAGGCTGGAGTGAATTTTACTTTCACAAAATGACTCTCCTGACTTTGAGGACTATCAGAAGCCAGAACCTACAGGAGTTCTTGTCTGGGAAAGGTATATTTCTTTCCATGACATGAATACCTACTGGTTAACCCCACTGGACTCTATTCAATTACATATGGTCCATTTGTTGGTAAGTTTGGGATCTTGCTGCACCATGGTTTAAGGATGCCTCTTGCACAGTCTGTTTGTTATTTCCCAACTGGAGTGGCTGAGGCTAAGGGAAATAAAGTCATTTTCTGTAACACATGGATTAGGTCAATTTAAAGATCTAAGCCAAGGAAACATCTTTTGCTGTTCCCAGGCTAATGTCTTTCCAGTTGCCATATGTTCAGGCTGACATCAATGTCTGTAAATGTGCTGCGACATCTAGTAAAATGGGCAGTGTCCACTGTTCAAATCTTGCTGTGCTCCAAACAGGCAGGAGAGCAAGGGACCATTGTGAATAAAGCCCTGGTACTTTGTCTGAGACTACAGCCAGATGCAAATCCCAGGCTGCAAACCCAGCAGGTGCAAATCCTCAGGCTGAGGATCCTCTCAGGGTCAAAATAGTAGGTTAAAACTGGATAACATACCACATTTCAGGGTAGGACAAACTGCTGCCAGCACAGAGATGGGAGATCTAAGCTCAAACCTCTGCCCTAAGCCATATAGTAAGTGGACTGGAACTTAGGTCCCTGGGGTAAGTATTCTGACCCCTTGGCTGCTGGAGTTGTGTGCTCTGAAACCCTCTTGTTGGAGCAGTTCCTCTTTGCTTAGAATACTTGGATTCATTGAGGAAATGAATGATAATCCAGCCAGGTAGTTAGGACCATGTCCTGGGAGGTGGGAGATGAGGGTTTGAATCCTGCTGTGCTGCAGAAGGAATTGCAGGAGGATCTCCCATATCTTGTATGAGCATTTGACCCCCTTGCCCCAACTCTATTATATAAAAGGGGACAATAGCACTGCTAGTTCTGTAAAGGAAGCTTTTCCCCCTTCCCCTGCACCCAGTACTGTTTGAAGTGGACAGAAATTTGTGAATAGTTTTGAAAGGCCTGAAAATGAGGGGTTTTGTTATTTACTGGACTCTGAAAAAAATCCCCCAGTTCTAGTAGAGAGCACCTTGTAGTGTTCAGTTTGGAAATGACTTATTTGGCATAGTGATGGAGCGTGTTGTATTCAGATGATAAACTCCAAGTCATAGGAGAGGGAAATACTTGATATGGCTGCGTGAAATTTCACTGGGTGTTTCGTTTTGAAGCTGTTTTGACGTGTTTCAAGCTCAAAATAGCGAAATCAAAATGAAACAAAAGCCTTCGAAATGCAACGAGGGCAAGTTTTGAAACGTTTCAAGTTTCGAAGCTGGGCTTACTTGGCTTCAGCACTGATCCCAGCTGGCAGCGGCAGCCTGCTGTCGTCCCTCTTGCAGATGTAGGGGCTGCGGCCTCTGGGAGGAGTCTGGCACAGCCCCTCAGCCCTCCCAGGGGTGTGGACCCCCAGATCTGCATGTGTGATGAAAGGAGGCTGCCAGTGACACCTGGGACCAATGCTGGGCACAGCCCATGCCCAGCGCCAGGAAGATTGCTGCTGCAGCAGCAACAGCCTCCTGTCATCCTGTGTGCAGATATGGGGGCCTGCACCCCTGGGAGGGCTGTGGGGCTGAGCTCCATAGGGCTGGCAGAGCCTCTCGGAGTGCAGCCCAGTGGTGGGAGGCAGGGGAGAGCCATGGCTGCACTCTGCCAGCCCCACAGAGCTCAGCCTGGTGGTGGAGAGCCAGTGGTGGAGCCGCTCCAAGCGCAGCCCTCTCTCCAAGCACAGCCCTGGCCAGTGACTGTCCCCCACCTCCCGCCACCAGCCTGAGCTCCATGGGGCTGGTAGAGTTGGTTGGAGTGCAGCTTGGTGGTGGGAGGCGGAGGAGAGCCAGGGCTGCACTCTGAGCAGCTCCACCAGCCCCACAGAGCTCAGCCCAGCGGTGGGAGGTGGGGGAGAGCCAGTGGCCAGGACTGCACTCGGAGTGGCTCCACCACTGGGGCTCCCATGCCTCCTGCCACTGGGCTGCACTCCGAGTGGCTCCACCAGCCTTCTGGAGCTCAGCTCCACAGCCCTCCCGGGGGTGCAGGCCCTCAGTTCTGCACACGGGATGACAAGAAGCTGCTGCTGCAGCCTGGAGCCAGCGGCAGCACCAATCTTCCTGGCGCCAGGTGTGGGCTGCACTCAGCGCCAGTCCCAGACGGCAGCCTGCTGCCATCCTGAGCACAGAGCCAGGGGCCTGCAGCCCTGGGAGAAGTCCAGCACAGCCCCACAGCCCTCCCAGGGTTGCGGGCCTCCAGATCCACACACAAGATAACAGGAGGCTGCTGTTGCCGGCAAGTGACACAAGTTTTGCTTGTCAGCAGCTTGAGGTGCAGTTTTCCAGAAACCCCTCCACCTATCTCCCTGAAACTTGGCAGGTGTCATGCCCTTATAAGGGGCTCCCAGCCCCACAATTTTCATCCAAATCAGGTAAGAAATGACAAAGTTATAGGCATTTTCATGATTCCCCATGATAGCCTATGAGCGAAACATGAAAACAGCGTTGGAACAGCGAATCCGTTTTGATGAAACAAAACGGGACAGTGGTCTGAAATGAAATGACAAAACAAAAGACTGTCCCTTCAAAATGGTGAAAGAGAAGTTGAGATGAAATGGTGCTGTTCACGCTTGGCAGGAGATTTCTAAATGGGAGGAAAAGGAAAAAGGGATTCTTGTAAGAAAACAAACAGGGGGAGGCCTGGGTTGAGTTTTGATAGGCCAAAAAATAATTGGGGTAGCAACAGAACATCAGTCATACCCTATTTCATTTCTCTCTCCTGCTGTATGCTCATGACCATATTATCAGCCAGTGTAAGTCAGCACAGGCTTTTGAAGTCAGTGGAGTAATAAATAACACCAGCCTCAGGTCTAGCTTTTCTGTAGTGCTTCTAGTGAAGTTATTTGTTTGCTTACACTTCCAGAATAAATGGAGCAATGGCAAGAATTAAAAAAAAATATATTAAATTTAGTGTAATCTAGCAGTTACAGCAGGAGACTGGGCTAGAGGCTGTTGTATTTTATTTCAGCATTTGCTGCTAATTAGAGGCCTTCCAAATTTTCCAGGTTTCATTTTCCAGTAGGTTGTTTTGGTGCCAGAAAATACAAGATAACCCTTACAAGGAGGCAAAACTCATCAGGATTTGTTGCCCTTTTATAGAAAAATTTAATTTCATTCCTATAAATTCCCTAGTATCTTGGAGAAAATATATTTTTTAAATACCTATAGAATCTGTGAGTGAGATCTTTTTATATTTGTAACTATTCTCTACATCTATATAATGGAGATACCATTATTATACCATCTATATAATACCATTACTATTATTCTTACAAAAGGGTTAAAAAAATAACTAGGAAGGTTCTTATTTACCAATATGTCCCATGGCATTTTTCCAGGTTTACTAACTCAGGGTCTGAAAACAGTGGGGGATACTTCCCTGATGCAAAACTAGTATCAGGGGGTAGAAAATCAGGCACCCATATTTTGATCATGAGGAAGGTCATGATTTTTTTGTGAGGAACCTGCATGATTAATTATTCCTCTTTAGACACCATCTTCCAGGACGAAATTGGCTGCTGATTAGAAAAAAGCAAGACTCCAGATTCATCCCTGGTGCAGTTCCAGTGTCTATCAACACCAGAAGACAAGGGGGATGCACAGGCCCCCAGGTTATCTCACCGCACTGCCACTGATAAACGGAGTGCAAACAGTCTGAGCTCCTTAGAGAAAATACTATCTTGCCTTGAATTGAAATCCCATGTTTCATTTCCCCAGCCTCTCAGAAAAGACCTCAGGTCAACTCTCCAGCATATATTTGTTGACACCAAGGCTTAAAGCAAAATTTCTGTTTAGCTAGTTTTATTCCTTTCTAACTCATGGACCTCTGCAACTTCCACCCACATTGCCAGTTCCAGGAAGAATGGGAAGCTATCAAGGTGGTTGCTACAGAAGAAAACACTGTGTAAACCGCCCTTGAACAATATTCAACTGCAAAATGCAAAGCCCTGTCTACAAGGCAGGAATTGCTACAGCTGTTTTCATTGGAGCCCCAGAGAAGGGCAGACTTTAACTGATGCTGGCTCCCCTTGAGTGAGGCTTTTCTTTCCTTTTTTGTATATTTTAACATTTTCTTTTGTTGCTCTTCCTCCCCCAAAAATGCAGATTTTAGTATATCTAATGCCCATTCATTCTTTTTCCTTTGGGGAATCCACTTCCCTCCACACCTTCTCTATGACACTCTATACCGATGCCTTGCTGCTTAAGCACTTTGGAACGCTCTCTTCCTTCTCCTCCTCCTCCTCCTCCTCCAACTGAGAACTCATTGAAAATATGTATATATTTTTTTTTTCCATCTGCTTGAATGAGGTGTATGAGGCTGTTTGGTTTTCAGTGAACCCAGAAGCTATTAAGGCTCACTGGGTCCTTTGTGTTCCTCTTGAAAACTAGTTCTGTAGTGGAGACAGACAAGAAAGTAAAACAGAGGCAGAGGAAGGGAGCTGAAGAGATTCAAACAAAGCATGAACCCTCTCTCCAGTAGCTTTAGGCTCAGAGCAGGAAATTTGCTGAGCCTTGCAGGGGTCATACTCTTCTCACAGGTCATTTGAACAAACTTGGGACTGTGTGCAAGGCTGGAGACATTTTTGGTGGGTAAGGGAGGTCAGGGACTAGGAGGAAAATGGGCTAGTGTTTCCCTA
>NW_005842483.1:301901-305794 GCF_000455745.1 Alligator sinensis
GCATTTGATTTTTTTTTTCCTGAGCCACTCCATTTTCCCATGCCTAGTTTCTGTTTCACCTAAAGGAAACAGTTCCCCTTCCCCCTTTTTTCACAACAAAAAATACCTTTCTAGAGTCTTCTGTTTTTAACAAACTGCACTTGGTCTCATTAACTTTCTGCTCCATGGAAGCTGGATCAGAACTACATAGAGATGAGAAGTGTTGGTGCAATGGAGAGGAATTGTCTTTTTTGTCGAGAGAAGACATTTCAAGTGAGGAAGGAAGTGTCTTAAATTGGCCTGTCTGTCTGCAAAGTGCACACAATGCAGTGTTTTTGTGCATGAATTACTGTAAATAAGGACACTATTTTCTGGCCAGCACCCTTTCCTGGTCTTTGAGGATTTGTGAACAGCAACTTTCATGAAGCCCTACCCTGCCTGCTTGCCTGCCTTGTTGTCACATTTAGCATCTGAAGGAGTAGGAGACAATGGTTAGAGGAAGGGAGTGAAAATTAGAATTCCCCTTTCTTGCAAGTCTGCATGTTTTAACGCTCCAAGCCTTAATATATCAGCTTGTGACCTTCTCTAATGCAAGTGCATGGCTGAATATCCTACCTAAGGGGTGTCAAAGATATGGGACTGGATCCATCCTGCAGAAGCCTATCACCTGGCCCCTGTGCTGTCCCTGAGTCCAGAGCTGACCCACATGTTGCACACAGCGTGCACCAGACCAGCACAGGACACACACACACTTGGTGCCTACCCTGGCTAGTCCAGGACATGTCTCATGAAGTGTGTGCCCCAGTTGGTCTGCGATCCACATTGCACGCAGTGCCGCTATGGCTGGTCCGGGAGCATGCAGCACCCACTTCGGCTGGTCTGGAGCATTCACTGCGCATGGCGCCTCCTCCTCAGCTGCTCTGGGGCACGTGCCATGTACAGTGTGAGTCTCCTGCTGGAGTGTGCAGCATGTCCCCCAGACTGGCCAGGGAGAGGGCCGCATGTGCTGGGTTCAGCATGTAGGTATAGGGGTTGGTCCATGGGCCTGATCCGTCCTGCAGAGCCAGCCACTTCACCATTCAATTGGCCCATGGACTGGCCCCCTGCCACTCATCTGGCCTGTGGGTCCAGGTGAGTTTGACACCCCCATCCTACCTGAACCCAGTGCAACCTATTTGGAAACTACTCCTTTAGTAGCTGAAACAGTGCTCTATGAGTCTGGCCAAATGATGCAATTTGGTCCTGTAGCAAAGTATTGCATGGCAAGGTGTAGCTGTGGCAGTAAGCATGGTACTAAAAGCATGTCATGTAATAAGGAATCACAGTGAAGTTCATGAAGACAGATAAGCAGGCTTTCACATATTCTGAGTCCCAGTTTTGTCTCCAGTATCTGCAAGCTGTCACATCCTCTATATAGCATAGGCATCTAATGGCTAAATAATACTGTGCAAATAAAATATTATGAGTCTTATTAGAGCCTTCCAGAGACATAGACTCCTTTGATTAAGGCCAGCTTAGGACAGTTATGGTTTGAAAAACTGCAGAAGGTTGTGACAGCAAGAACTTTCTTGTTCGTCAGATTGATTAAACCTTCACAAGAAAAGCTTGACTTCCCAATTTGGCTAGCCTGTCTTAGAGGGAGATCTCATGGTAATCAAACCTTTTTACTGAGCATATTTTATCCATTTTCATAGTGAAAGAAAACATCAGAGTATATTTCAAATGATTAAATTGTATTAGAAAACCAGGTTCCAACCAGCATAGAAACACAATCTGAACAATCTAGAAATGAATCAATCGTGAAGGACATAATAGAAACAATCTGCTTGGAGCCAGCTCTGAGACACTGAAATGTCAGCTTCTGTATTTGATTCAAAATCTGCCTAGTTTCTGCTGGGAAAAAAAGAAATTGCTGAAGAATTAGGGCCATAATTTTAGGTGAAGATTTGTGACTCAATATAATTCATAACATCCCCATAAAATCCTAATGGAAACAATAACTTTAAAACCAATCACTGTATAATATATCCCATATCATAAACTGCTTTATAGCATTCTCTATAGTGTTGCCATATTAGGGTAGATGCTTGTTAGCTTAAGTTGTATGCATCGTTTGATTTGTCCTCCCTCTAGCACAGCTAAAAATGAGACAAACCACAACCATAGGCCTAATAATTTTCTTTCTAAATCTCTAACCCCTATGGCTATAGAAATCATCCCTAACTCAGCCACAGAAAGCCAACAATCTTTGAAATACACCCTTGACTAGGACACATTACTTTTTTATGCATGGCACTGACTCTGTCCCTCTAGGTGAGAAGCTCCCGGATGCATTGTGCCAACTGTAAAGGATCTGATGTATGAATGAGTGATACATGCAATCTGTGGAGAAGGAGCATTCCCTGTTCATTTGGAGGTCAGCAAAAGATTCAGTTTGTCACAGCTGGTGACCATCGTTATGTTGCTAGCAGTGGGTCCTACTGAGCTGACTTGAGTAGCAGTAGTAATTTAGGTCTTGCTAATATGCACATGTGTGCTGCTTTTGTTTCGTGATTTAACAAAATAAATATTTTAGTAGATCTAGGTAAACTCCATTGGACAGTGAAGGACATGTAGTTGATCCACAATATTATTATTTAATTCTTTGTATGACTATTGGATCATTCCCAAGAACCCAGTGTTTTTTGGGAGGTGGAGTACTGTAATGTTCAATGTTTGAAATCCTGCCTATGTGCATTTTGGTTTGGTTAAATAGGTACAGTGTTGCTACATAAATAACCTCTTGGTAAATACTGTAGAAGCTGATTAATAATACCTCAGTTGAGTTGATTAATTGTGCCTGAGCTGATGCCACTTCTAGATTCTGGCCAAACTTACTACTTGTTTTGCTCTAGCTGAGTTTAAAGGATCAACGAGAAACTAAAGAGTTAAACATTGCTCTCTAAAGAGCCAGGGGAAGGCAGTAGTTGGGACTCCTTCCAGAAAACACTAACATGGATACATGGTCTTAGAGCATCTAAAGAGGCAAAATCTACTTGGTCACTACCATGTAATGGTAAGGTTTAGTAGGAGCCATGCTTGCAGGCCTGTTGTTGTATTAAAATCCTTTTGTTACATTTTGTCCCTACTCTTGACATTGTAACCAAAATGATCTGACAAGTCTTTCTGGTCATCTTTATTAACCACTGGTCAGAAGCTCCTAAAGGAAAAACCGAGCAAGGTCTTTAAGGTAATTCTCTAGAAATCAAAGGATACTGTAACCCAGGGCCAAGTCTAAGGTGGGGGAATCATGGGTTTCTGTTCTCTCTTCACCCATGAGAAGTGAAGGCATAGGGCCTTATGGCTGAGGAGAAGCACGCAGTGAAGAGAAAACAGAAACTCTGACAATGACTTTAAGTCAAAGTATATACTGGGGGGACGGGGAGGGGGGTTCTCCTTAAAATTATATTTTTCAGGTCTATGACCAAAATCCCTTCTCAGCATTTATTTCAGCTTACTGAATAAAATTATATGAGGGAGGGAGCAACCTCCCCACACCCAAACGAGCAAGCAAAAACAATGCAGAGGCTCACACAAAATAGAGAGATTAAAGTGCCAAGCTCCTGCTGGAAGCAAATGCAAAGGTCCTGGTGAGATAACTGATGGCTGATTTTCTAAACTATGCAAGTGGAAAAGCAGAGGGAAAATGCAGTGAGTTTTTCTGGTTTCTGCCTGGGCCACAGGTTTGTCAGACGTTGTAGGAGCACATGATCAGGCCCTTTTTAAAGGGAGATTCCTCATCTAGGTGCTTAGAGAAGAGATCCCTGGCCTGTGTCATGGCCAAGATGGAAGAAGTCATAGATTCATAGATGTTAGGGTCGGAAGGGACCTCAATAGATCATCAAGTCCGACCCCCTGCATAGGCAGGAAAGAGT
>NW_005842483.1:306158-315864 GCF_000455745.1 Alligator sinensis
GGAAGTGTCACCTCCTTGGACCTATTCGTCATGCATCTGCTGATGTACGATAAAGTGCCATTGGCTTTTTTGATGGCTTCGTCACACTGCCGACTCATGTTCATCTTGGAGTCCACTAGGACTCCAAGATCCCTTTCCCCTTCCGTGCCACCCAGCAGGTCATTCCCTAGGCAGTAGGTGTGCTGGACATTTTTCCTCCCTAGGTGCAGCACTTTGCATTTCTTCTTGTTGAACTGCATTCTGTTGTTTTCTGCCCACTTGTCCAACCTGTCCAGGTCTGCTTGCAGCTGTTCCCTGCCCTCCGGCGTGTCCACATCTCCCCATAGCTTTGTGTCATCCGCCAACTGGGACAGAGTACATTTCACTCCCTCGTCCAAGTCGCTGATGAAGACATTAAAGAGTATCGGTCCAAGGACCGAGCCCTGCAGGACCCCACTGCCCACACCCTTCCAGGTCAAAGCCGACCCATCCACCACGACTCTCTGGGTGTGACCCTCCAGCCAATTTGCCACCCACCGGACTGTGTAGTCATCCAAGTCACAGCCTCTTAACTTGTTCACCAGTATGGGGTGGGATACCGTATCCAAGGCCTTCCTGAAGTCTAAGTATACAACATCCACCCCTCCTCCTGTGTCCAGGCATTTCGTAACCTGGTCATAAAAAGAGACTAGATTGGTCAGGCACGATCTGCCTGCCACGAACCCGTGCTGGTTTCCCCTCAGCATAATTTGTCCTGCCGGGCTCTCGCAGATGTGAGCCTTGATAATTTTTTCAAAGACTTTGCCAAGGATGGAGGTGAGACTGACTGGCCTATAGTTGCCCGGGTCCTCCTTCCTCCCCTTCTTGAAAATGGGGACCACTGTCAGCGCTGCAAAGCTTTTTATTCTCCTGCTGATGCATCTTTGCTCTGCTTCCCTGCCATACGTAGTTAATTAGCCCACTGAGCCCTTACCTTTGAATCAACCCATAGTCCTTGATCCTCCCTTGTTTTAATTGTCTAGGTATACAGCTGGCCATCATTGCCATCATGTATGCATTTATCTTTGATACTCTTAGAGGCTTGGGAAAAGTTGTTATCCCCATTTCACAGGTAAATGAGCAATGGGAGATTAGCAGAGTAACTAAAAGTCACAGGAAGTGAATGAATCACAGCTGGGAACCTCAGCCCAGTGTATTAATCACAAAGCCATTTTTTCTCCTTCCCACCAGCTTCTCACAGTGGATAAGCAAGAGGGGCAAACAGAGGGATTAGGAGGATGGCTTTCCATTATGGCAGCTGCTTTACAGTGGTATGAAATGTGCTGAAGCTTAACCTCAAGCAGTATGAACAATCTGGAGAATCCTGGGGGCTAGCGAGGGAGAGATGGGGGAGGAGAGGCCAAAGGGCATCAAAGGGGATCATTAAATTCAATGGGAATGGTTTTGGTTTGTTTCCTAGGAGACTACCAAAATTTAGCTTTTCTTCTTTTGAATTACAGAAATGTCAAAACCTCCATATTCTGGGCTCAAAACTTTGCTGGGACTGTGTACATGTGGAAGGGCCATCTGAAACTAATCACCAGCAGAACTAGCCATGCCCAGGGTTAAGGAATTCAAGGTCTACAGCAAGCCAGCACCAAAGCCAAATGTTTCTCAATTTTCTGTAATGTTCCCTTCCTGGAAGACGAGCTAGTTTCCTTTCATGTTTTCTCAATCCCAGCTTCCTTGCCCAGCCCAAACACTTCAATCAGAAAGGAACCCTCTGCCTCTGCTCTCTCTCCTTGTTTTGCCTTTGTGTGCATTTTACTGCAGTGAGCATTAGTATTTCGTTTTGGGGGGGGTTGTTGCCTGTTCATGGGCTTGACCATTTTTTTTCCCTGAGGACTCCAGCAAAACAGTGGCATTTCTGTGACGAACAGGGTTCAAGTTTGTAAAGGTTATGGTTGCAGCACAGCGGCCCTGAGATGCTACACGTTCTCTGTCCTGGAAACCCATAGTCAAGGCTCTCTAGCACTGAACTTGTTTCTTGTGCTATGGGGGCAGTAGTTTGGGGGAGAGGGGCAGCGTGGAAGGCAGCTGCTCTTGAACTCCGTTAACAAAATGTTTAATGGACTAACAATGGCCTCTGAAAATAGTGCTGTAGTTCCCAAGCTGACACTCCCACCACAACTGAGTGTGCTTGCTTACAGAGAGATAAAATATTACTTTGCCCCACCTGTATACTTGTGCTGGGATGCTTTGTGAAGCATCCCAAGTGAGGGAAGAAGGGCTTCAGCTGCTTCTCTTTATGCCATATACATTGTGGGCCCAGTCCTAAGCACAAAGGGATGAGAATTGAGTCCTCTGGAAGTAGACGGGACTTGGGGATGGGAGACTGGGAAGGAAATGGTTCCATAGCAGCCAGCTAGCTAACCTGCTGGAGATCGTGCATTATGGCTCCCATCTGCCTGGTTCGTAAAGGATCGTCTCATAATCCCTGCTTTACCTCAAGCTCTAACAGCGTGAACCAAGGACTTTCAGAACCAAAAATACTATATTTGGGCTATCGGCCAAGATGATGGTGGGAAAGTGAATATGGCAGGACACCAAATGTTAAGACCTGCTGCCATAGAGGAACAAGCCAAGTCGCTTCAGCTCTGCAACCCACATGTCATGCTAAGATCATGTTGCTAAGAGGGGCTCAAAGCAGGACTGGGAGCTTTGTGAGGATGCCATGGCAGTATGTTTGTTACTAGTACTCAGCTGGGGATAATATTGTCAAATGCAGATTCCAGCCAGTGAAACTCCAAAACAGAAGGGTTCAGATATAATTCAAGTATGTGTTTTGATGGAGAGGGATTTCTTGTTTTTTTTCATAAACAATTTGCTTCTAACCTCAAAACCACTTGGCTTGGGGAATAAATTCTCCCAAGACTCTGAAAATAGGGAAATCCACTGAAGCAGAACATTTTACAAAGGAAATAGCACAAACACAGAGAGAAAATAATTTCCTTCGAAAATAAACATTTATGAATGGCTTAGCATCCATGCATATAGAGGAAGAAGACTAACATTGTCACCTCTTTGGAATAGTTTATGGATATAATAATCTTCAAAGAAAAACAAAAAAGAAGCACTAAAGTAGACAGTTGAACAATAACTGTATTAAAGCATTTACCTTCATTAACATACTGTAACAATAAACTAGCAGATTATCTCAGTACCACTGGATAATGCTATGCCTAAGGCATATACGAGAAAGAAGAACGTCAAAGTGAAATGAAATCTTCCTTTGGGGTAAGATTTGTCCATACTGAAAATAGGAATGTGGTTGTTGAAACTGGGGGTTAGGGCTCCAGAGAACAGTCTGGTTTTCTACTGATTCACTGAGCAGTATTGGGCAAGTTATGTTACTTCTCTATTCCTCGGTGTCCTGCAATTGGAATACTTGATGCCAATATACTTCACAAGATGAGTTCCCTGCCAATCTTCTCCTATGGTTTTTGTAATAACAGGGTCTAAACACTTCAGAATCATTTGAGATATGACCCTCAATGATACTTCTGTAACTCAGGGATGCATCATTCTCATTTGGATGAAGGGTGATCTGTGCCAGAATGTAGACTTTTCCCAATGGCACAGAGGTAGAAAGTAGGAACAAATAAAACAAGAAGAAGTACACCAGAAACAAAGGTAACATTCTCACAACCTCACTAAAGGGCTTTTTTTTTAAAAAAAAAAAAGGTTGCTTAGGTATCAGAGCAATAGAAAGAAAAAGATTTAAAGAAATAGATATTCTACATAGAAACAGGGGGGTGTGTGCACATACTTTTGCTAGTCTATGAACTATCATGGCTATAATAACATATTTTCTCTTTGTTCTTCAGTTTCTACTCTTTGCTTCAAAGAATTTTGGGAGGGAAATCCAAGACCTTTAATTTTGTTCTTTATACATACAGCAATCCAAAGTTCTTGTAATACAAAAAAAGTCAATTTTTTTTTGCTCCTTGAATACCCAGATAAAAGAAAATCAGTACCCACTCTATATAGATACACACACATATAATAGAAACTATATACATTATCATATATTAGCATACATTTTACATACAGCATAATATAGAATATCTAATGTATAATAAGCGCACAGATTTTAGTGGATATTTTCTTTTTCTGAGTGTTCACAGACCTAAAAAAATACTGGTTTTATTACAATAGCTTTTGATTGCAGTTTATAAGACAGCATTGGGGGAGTAAGGGAGAAAAACTTTCAGTTGAGAACAATGTTAGTGTGGGAGGAGATTTTGCTGTTAGTAAAGATATCTGCAGAGACAGCAGGATGGGAAAGCTAATACATTTTTAAGTACTCTGTGAAACTGGGGCAGCTGTTTTTGGTTTTGCCCTCTCTATTATGGAGTTTTTAGAATCTGTCAGAATCTGGATTGTCCTGTTTCCCCACCTCTGCATTCAGGCTCCATCAGATTATGACAGTTTTAAAGGAAGGCATAAAACTGTAGCCAGGGACACTTGAAATAGATGAGGTGAAGTGGTGTAAATTACAGGTTGTTTAATAGACTCTGCATTAGTATTAAGTTACTCACGGATGGCTATATTTCACTGTCAGTTGCCCGGTGCAACCGCAGCGAGATAGTGAAGGGAGCTGCACTCGACTAAATGAGACAAATGTCAATCCAAGAGCCAAAGCAAAAGAATACAATTGGCAAAAAGCCAATAGGGAGTTGCAAAAAGGCACTCGTTAAAGCAATCCATTAATTGCTTTTTTTTTTGGCACCTTCTTTGAGCCCCCCAGCATGTAACTTGCATCAAAATCAAATTAAGGTTTGCTATCAACTCCCATGCCCTCCACTGGCCTAAGGCATGCTACCTTGGTACTTATGCCTAGTGGGGAATCATGAATCGTCCTCTGCCACACTCTTGTAAGTACCAAGGTGCCTCTCATACCTCCTCACCTACTGCCTGTGAATTTGCCCCACATTCCCAGGAATTCTACCTCTTCCCTAAGAGAGGCAATGGAAACTGGGCTGGGCTCCACATTGATCTCTTTTCTATTTGTGGAGACAGCTTGTTCATTGGAACTTGTTACCTAAGAACAGCCCTTGCCCAGTCAGTGACTTAGACTTCTGCTGACTTCCTGCAGGCTCTCAGTGGACCATGTTGGAAAAGGGCAACGATAGCTCTGCGGTTATCATTGCAGTTTATGCAAGCTCTTCAGAGAGACTCTTGAGAGGATGTACATTGAAAACAAATATTTGTTTTCCCGTTTAGTTTTTCTCCAGATGAAATCAGTTGCCCATTCCCTTGTGCTGGCTTTTTTCCCCCCCCCACAACCATACACATCTGGCCACATATGTTTTTTTTTTTACACTTAAGAGATGCTGGCACTGTATACACAGGCAGATTTACTTCAGCCTAAATGGCAAAAAATGAAGGACAGGCACTAAGTGAAATGCAGGCACAGTAGACAGAGTGACATGGAGAGGCTGGCATGGAGAGACTTCCAAACAAGCAGTTGATCCAACCTTGTCAATATAGTAGGGATTTAAAATATTTGGCATTATGGACATTAAATATAAGTGGAAGAGGAACAGGGGGAACCCTGTTCACTCTCCCTTTCAGCTTCCTCTCTGCCACTGTGTGACACAGGGTACTGGGCAAAATGGACCTATGAGCTAACCAGTAAATGACACTTCTTATATACTTAATAGCCCACCCCTAAAACCTCTTGCCTTCTTGAGGCCCCTCTGTAACTTCCATTAGTGCAGTGTCTGAGTGGTTCCCAGTCTTTATGTATTGTTCTTTGCATCACTCTTATTTCCATTTAAATACTAGAAATCACTATTACCTAAATTTATCATATAAAAGAGGCACAGGGAAGATAAGTGATTTTTTTCCTCTCAAGGTAGTACACAGCAAACCAATCCTAGAGCAGAGACACAAATTCATGTCCCTGTTCTGCACCTTAAAGACTGCACTATCCAGTCTCTGGTAACCGTGCTGCAGCCTTTTGCCATGCTCTGCTGTTTGTTTCACCATCAAAACTATTCCAGTTGCACAACTGAAGAAACCAGATATTTTTCCTGTAATGATTTATAGCGATATGAGCAAAGTGTGGTGCCAACGGGACTCTGCAACCTACTTAGAGCTGCAGTTTCTTAACTTTAAAAAATCTGAGAATACTGGGAAGTGGTAACGACCCTTTTCTGCTCTCTTTTTATCAGGCTGGTTTGTATCCTTTTAGGAAAAGCAAAAAAAAAAAAAACAACCCCCCCCCCCCCCCCCCCCCCCCCCCCCTTAGCTGAGTGTCTTTGCTTTTTCACAAAATCATAGAAAATCAGGGTTGTAAACAACCTCAGGAGGTCATGTAGTCCAACCCCCTCCTCAAAGCAGGACCATTCCCAGCTCCAGCTGGGTCTTAAAAACCTCCAAGGATAAAGAGTCCACAACCTCTCTGTGTATCTGCGCAAACTGTTCCAGTGCTTTACTACCTACCTCATGAGAATTTTTCCTAATATGTAGCCCAAACTTCCCTTGCTGCAGCTTGAGGCCATTGCTCCTTGTTC
This sequence comes from Alligator sinensis, assembly GCF_000455745.1. Lineage (NCBI taxonomy): Eukaryota > Metazoa > Chordata > Crocodylia > Alligatoridae > Alligator > Alligator sinensis. The sequence continues at coordinate 312,698 of NW_005842483.1, forward strand.
TCTCACCTGCCACCACTGAGACCAGTCCAGTTGCATCAGCTTTGGACCCCCCTTCAGGTAGTTGAATGCTGCTAGTACATCCCCTCTAAGTCTTCTCTTCTAAATAAGCCCAGTTCCCTCAGCCTCTCTTAATACGTCATGTGTCCTAGCCCCCTCAACATTTTTTGTTGCCCGCCACTGGACTCTCCAATTTGTCCATATTTTTGGCTAAGAGAATTCAAGATGCTGTATAATCTTGGCTTTTTGTGTTTACTTGATGCACAGTAGACCAGATTCTTACTCATTTCTTCATGCTGGTGTATAGGTTGCTGCACTCCTCTGGGAGGAAGCTGAACAAGTCCCATCTACCCCTTGTATTGCTTGGATAAAAACCTGTAAGAATTCTGCCTCCTGTGCTATAATGTGTGATGACACTGCTCCCTTCCTCTTCTCCTTGGCACTCTTGGCTCTGAAGAAGCTGAATAAAAGGGAAGTGAGGCTATATCTCTCCTGCTCATGTAGCAGTCAATGGAGCTTGCTATCCTCCCTTCTGGCCGGCTAGTTCTCTTGGATTTCCAGGAACTCTGAAGAACGCTTGCTGTGTTTGTGATCACCACCTGCAAAAGGTGGATCCTAAATATCGCAATGTAGCCTTGCATGAACTGGAAATGCACACCAACAGCTAAGCACAGGATTTTTAGCAGGAGCTCTGTCAATGGTTTTGACTGTTTGTGCTCGCAAACCATTTGACAAGCAGACTGCAGTTTTCTCAAGTTGCCAGGAATTATTATCTTACTTTATGGACTTCCATCTACTCTTTGGCTTGTAATCGGTACTAATTAAAAATCAACTTGTGAGATAGCTGTGAAATGTTTTGTTGAAATCTCATGTTAGACATCTGTGAAAACATTAAGCCATTTTTCAAGTGGCTCTAGCATGTGATACCCAAATTGTTTTGATCTCTAAGTCACATAGCACTATCAACAGAGCCACAAGCAACATTCCTGAGCTCTGATTAGATTTGTGTATATGACCGTAGTTAGGCCAACCTGGAGTGTGTTTGAAAATTTTAACTCTGTTCTCATTGATCCCAGTGGCAGCAGTGCTGCGTCCATGCCAAATACTTTTGGAAGTCCCATTTCTTGGTCAATATTAATCATGCATTATTTGGAAACAGTTTTTAAAAGGAGAACTTGGTTACCATTTTGTCTGCGCAAAGCATAAACAAGGAGGTCATAGGACAATCAGAAATAGTCACTTAAAAATGTAGATGACTTGTGGGAGTAAGGCCTTGTACATGACTCTGAGCATCCGTCTGGTTCATGGGATTCTCTACTACACTCTCTCTTCTCTGTAGCAAATGTAATTGAATTAGTCAGGGATTGAAGTACCTGTTTTCCTAGTAAGTTGAACCTGATTCCAAAAGTATTCCATTTGTATTCTAATTAAAACATTCATATAGTTTTCCCTGTTAAGTGCTTTGACTAATGACACCAGTGTAGCAACTGCATACCAGCTGATGGTCTCCCAGTCCAAAAAAGCAACTCAAGCAATTTCAAGTAGGCTGGCTGCCACTGAAGATTGACTTCAAGTATGTGTGCAGGAAACTGTATCCAGTATAAGAAATGGTATTATAACCTATTCCTATAGGATTCTTTGTAGGTTTTGTTTTGGGGGGGGGGGGGGGGGTGTTATTTGTTTTTTGTTTAAGCTCCATATCCTATTTCTGTTTGAAGTTCATTCCTTACCATGGAAAAATCAAGGTAGCTGATGCTGTTTAACTTAATTTACCAGCTTCCAAAGGGAAGCTCTATCAGTTTGGTCAAATTTGTAAAGGTTATAGTTTGAGAACAGTGGCCTTTAAATGCTACATGTTCTCTGTCCTGGAAACCTAGAGGCAAGGTTGTCTGCCTAAAGCATCTTTTATCTGCTCACAACTCTAACAAATAGGCTGATTTAATCTTGACTATATATTTCACCACTGATAACAGTAAGATGAAAAAAGCATGAGGCAGGCAACATGAGAAAATACATTCTCATGAAAGAGTTGTGTCTTAACGGAGAAACTTGTGTAAGACAGTAGGATGATTTTTTATTCCTTTTGCAGTGGTTAGTGCTGCTTTAAAGCAAACACCTCTGCAACAAGTTTCATAGAAAAGCAGTTTCTCATTTGAAGTTACAGTCTAGAAAATATTTATAACCTGAAACAATGCTGAACATTTCAAGAAGGTCCTTGCTACATAACATTTTGGATAAATGGGGTTTAGCTACTATTTCATAGTTTTGTAGCTGTTAGGGGCCGGAAGGGACCTTACAGATCATCGGGCCCAGCCCCCCTGCATGCGGGCAGGAAAGACCCAGGAAGATGGGTATTAAATGATCCCAGGAAGATGGGCATCAAGACGTTTTTTAAAGATCACCAGGGTCAGTGAATGTACCACTTGTTCCAAACCCTCCGCACTCGACCTATACAGAAGTTTTTCCTTATGGCTAGCCTGAAACAATCTTCAATCAGCTTGTGCCCATTATTTTTTGTCCTCCCCTGGGTGGCCTGGGTGAACAGATGCTCCCCCAAACCCTGCTGTACACCCCTGATATACTTATTAGCTGCCACCAAACCCCCTCTGAGTCTTCTCTTCTCCAGGCTCTTACTAACAGACTAACCTGAGCACCTTCATTTTGAAAGTGGTGGGTTTCAAAACTTGGCTAATGCTGTTTTAGGTTTGTGTTCTGCTTCTGAGAGACTTGTGAGGAAAGCAGCAGGGAGAAGAAATTAAATGCTGAAAAAGTGAGGAAATGGGTTTAGAGAGTGGGCTGTGGAGCACAAATATGGAGACCCTGGGGTGAAGGGGCAGAGCAAAAAGGTCTGTTAGTCTGTAGTAAAGGCACTAAGTGCCCTGGAAACCAAAAACAGATTGACATCCTCTTCTGAAAAAACATGCATATAATTGGGGTGAAATGTGTTCAGGAACTCAGACTGATTTTTTCCCCCAAATCACGTGAACACACTGCATAATTTCCAGATATTTTTATATGACCTCTCAGATTTCCTTGCTTCATTTCCTTCATTTACCATTACCTTTCTCTTTTGTCTTCTCACAGCAGAGGCAGTAGCCTTGGCTATGCAGCCCACAGTGCTGCAGTGGCTGGTCTGGCAGCGAAGGTGATGATTCATAGATTCATAGTTT
>NW_005842483.1:315894-320762 GCF_000455745.1 Alligator sinensis
AAAAAAAGGTCAGCCCCTAAGGTTGCTGTCCCTGTTGCCCCTGTGCCCGTGTTATGCTACTGTCCTACTGGCATTATTAATATGCTTCTTTCCCCCTGTGGTTTTGCTCCACATTTAGTTGGAATGGGAAGAGAAGAATTGAAAAATCATGGGGAAGAAATCCATGCCCCTTATTTTGACCTTGACTATTTGAGGGGTGAGGGGAAAACCAACTCTGCATAGAGGCAGGATAGTGTGGCTAAGGGAAATAATATATGAAACAACAAATGAAATCTCATGAAGAAAGATTGTATCTCCCAGCAGGGCTCTTGAACTGAAAGTGTTTACCAAAATGCAGGGCTTCACAACAGGACTAAAGTATATGGGATCAAATAAGGAATTTCTTTTGGGCTGGGATTACAGATGGAAATCCTTGTTAGGCCTCCCCCATACCATGACTCTGTGCCACTGGGGGGCTCTTCCAGACATCTCTGATTAGCATCTTGCCTGGCCCAAATAGCTGTTTGTTCATGCCAGGCGGCCAACTCACAGTCCCCCATTCACACTACTAAGTATATGGACTTGAATAAGGAACTGGTTTCTGGGATGACTACTGGAAATCCTTCCTGGGCCAGCTCACATGATCAAGGATGTCCAGGACAGTCCCCAGTGCTAGTGGCATGGCATCGATGGCCCTAGCTTTGGGATGTAATGGCCAGATTAACAGTGCATGGGGAGGGCAGAGATGCGCCCTGCTCTGGGGTGTAATTGCCAGAGATGACCCAAGCAGGGTGTGGGGCCCGGGGCTTTAGAAAGGAATAGATACAATCCAGAGAGTGCAGTTTAATGTGGACTGAGGCACAGAGGTGAAATGATTTGCCCAAAGTCTCTCACATCTATAGAAGAACTATGGTTTCTTGTGTCTCTGTCCTGTGCGCTGTAGGGTAGGCCAGTGGTCAGCAACCTTTTAAGGCTGCAGGCCAGATTGATACAGTTCAGGTCAGAGGAGGGCAGTCGCTAGTGGAACAAGGAGAGCTGAATGCCACTGAAACTCCACGTCTGCGGGCCAAACCAAATGGCTCTGCCAGCTTGATCAGACCCCTGGCCATACGGTGCCAGCCCCTAGTGTACGCCAGGCTGTTCCTTCCCTGAAACCTGAGTTGATTCTTAGAGGATTTTTTTTACAGTTTAGGGAAAAATGAAGCACAACTTGTTTACCCTTTCTAAAGCTACTCATATGTCTTCAGACTCTTTTTTTGCATTTTACATTTGTTTTACTGTGCCGAAATGCTAACATAATAAGAACATTGTTGGCAAGTTATTCACTTGTGCAATTTGCCTCTATTTTTGTTTTTAACAACATGCATTATTTTGAGAAGTAAACATTTTGTTGCAAGATGATTAATATCCCACGGTTTGTGAGGAACCTTCTTGACTCTTCATTATCTGTTTAGTTAATTATAATGTAGACTAGCGGTCTTCTTGTTTCCTGAATAACCTCCAAGAATGATAGAGCTTATTGTCACTTCTACCAGTATACAGTATGAACAGAATTTCCAAAGTGAATTATATTGTCTTAATATTGGCCAAAGTGTTAGCAAGTACTGATTGAATATGAAATGTTTTGCCAGAATAGTTTTCATATAAATATTTGTAGGTTCTTATTGGTATTCTTAGTTTCTACTTTTGATTCTTACATTAAACCATCACAGATTACCAATTTGGAGCCAATCCAGGGAGGCAATCTGTGTCTCTGCAGCTTCTTCCACTAGCCCTGCCTCTACCCCCACCCCTCCCAGGTCTGGTGCAGTCTCAGGATATGGGAGGGAAAAGTCAGGGGAGGGAGGTCTGTTCTGGGGTTTTACAGCCTGAGCTGAAGTTGGTGGGGGGGGACTTCCAGTCCACCTGTTCACCCCTCCAGCACAGCTGGGCAACCCCAGAATGGACCTCCCTCCCTTGCTTTCTCCCCATCCTATCCTGGGACAACACCAGGGGGAAGGCCAGGCTGTGCTGCAGCAGCCTAGCCACCAGAGCAGACACAAGTTAATGAGGGTGCTCCACTTTGGAGTGCCTTCATTTGAACCCTCATAAATGAGTGTTAATTTGTCATGCGATTAAAGTGCTCTGCAGCCATGCTGTTCTGTTAGGACATGGCTTTAGAGTGCTTTCAAGGGGCCGATCATGTGAAAATGTAATTTCTGTCTGTGCCTCCAGACATCAGATGAGACAAATGAGTGAGTAAGGAAATCCCTATGGCTGCCTTACACCTTAAACTTTCAACAGAGGGCAGACAACTCCATGGGGTTAAAGTCAGAATGGGAAAAAATTCCTTTCTATAGCAAAGCTCAAAGACTTACAGGTTAAGCCAGAAAACAGGAGAGTCTCAACTGGGAAGTTCCAAATAGAAGAGACCCTGTAGAGCTGCATAGCCATAAGCCATCCTCAGTAGAAGGCTGCCCCTCCTCCCACCATGTCTTTACTGGCTGCCATTTTTTGGAGCATTGTCTGTGGCTCATTCCAATGAGACATCTTCAGAAGAAAACTTTTTGGCTGCCACTTAGGCGGTTCTGCTGAGAGCAAGCAACCCTCTCTCATTCACAGCCCCAATCCCTTCTTGTTTGCATCCTACCCCTACCCAGTCCCACATTGCCATGAGTACTTCCCTACTCCTCTGGCACACTCCTTGAAATAGTGAATAATGCTGTGGAGGCAATAGTACCAACAGACTTCAAGACCTGAAGGAGTTTTAGCTATAGCCCTGTGAGCAACCTTTGTTTCAGACAACCATACTATGATGTCTGTCTTTCAGCCTCCTGACTCACAACAGAGCTTCTGAGAGCTTGAGGCATGTTGGTACAGCAGGCAAATCTTGTTCAACCATGGGCCTATTTTTCAAAGAGATCTTTTAATATAAAAAAAAATTAAAGGGAAACCAAATCCACCACAACGTACTATATTATCTTGTAACTTGATCTTCTAAGCAGTGTTTTTTTTTAGATAAGGCATTGCTGTGCATTACAAGCCCTAAGCAAGGCATAGCAGCTCCTGTCTTGAGGTATCAGAACTTTCTGCAATCTTTCGGGTAACATGAATCCCCTCTGAGAGTCTGTGGCTAAGAGCGCTTTCTGAAGTATTTTGAGGCTTGGGAATGAAGCTTTCCTGAGTTGTTCTTGTTGCTGTTTATCTGGTAAATCCTGAGGGGTGACTATAGATCTCTTGTATTTTTAGCCTTTTCCACATTAGATATTCATTCCTCTTCCTGAAGCACAAGCAAATGCTGCTCAGACTTGTTTTCTGGTACAAATTAGGCCATGCCTGAATCTGATGCCTCTCTTGGGATAGGTCACAGATTTAGAGACATTGAAGTCCCAAGACCTTTCCCTTCTTGGCAAATGAGGGGGAAAAGTGTTACTGGCATTTTGTCCCAGACTTGTGGTTGTTCTGATCAGTTTGGTATTCAGTACAATATTTTTGAAAATAAGGCTCTTGTTTCAATTTTGACTTTTGCCTTAACCTAGAAAAAAAATCATGGTGAAGGCAAAAATATGATCATTAACACTGAATGGGCGAGGCAAGAAATTATACAGTATCATTGACACATTGCCTTTGCTTTATCTAGATCTATGTATCTGTCTTGCACAGATTTTAAGGCCCATGGTGGTATTGTATAAGTCTTAAGGTACAGTACTGTGCATTTAAATAGAACAGAAGGAAACCACCTGATGTCTGCACCTCAGGAATGGGATTATCTTCTTCCAAAACCTGTTGTAATACAGGTTTCTTCTGCAGTCAGACATAAGCATATATCATCAGTGTTTCAGTTTTTACTGATGTAGAGCATTCTTAGGATGCCACAAACTAATCCACCGGCTAGGGCAGCCACCTTGGATAAATGTAGACACAGGGTCAAGTCTCTGCTGAGTCCAATTTGGTGCCATAAAGTCTCACTTAACATGGATTAAACAGAGTGGTACTAGTACTATCCCATCTGGAGAGACTGAGATAAGTCCACTTCAGGGCTAGGGACAGACATTCAAAAAGCCTGAGCCTGAATTGATTCAATCTTTGCAGGTTAGTCTAACCTGGCTAGGCTAAATCAGTTTTGTACCTGGACAGACATCCCAGAAATGTAGGCACATGCCTGCAGTGGCTCAAGCTAGAAGCTGGGGGGGCACTAGAGCAACCCTCCCTTCCTTCCACAGAGCTGAGCTGAGGCAGGACATGGCCAGGTCCTGGAAGGATGCTGCGATTAGCCCAGCAGGAAACTGACAGCACTGTTTATCACCTATACGCGGTGTTTATCACCCCATTAAGAAAACAACAGAGTTCCCCTCTTAAAAGCACAGAGGTGGAAAGGGATCTTGGAGTCATTATTGACTCCAAGATTAACATGAACCACCAATGCCAGACCACAGCCAGCAAGGCCAGCCATACCTTGTAATGCATCCAAAGGTGCATCTCAAGCTGGTCCAGAAAAGTGATACTCCCCCTCTATGCGACTAGGCTCCAGTTGGAGTACTGCGTCCAGTACTTGGCACCGCACTTCAAAAGGGATGTGGCCAGCCTGGAGAGGGTTCAGAGGAGGGCAATCCACTTGGTGAAAGGGCAGCAGAACAGGCTCTACGAGGAGAGACTGAGGGACCTGAACCTGTTCAGCCTCACTAGAGGAGGCTGAGGGGGGACCTGGTCGTTGCCCACAAACTCATCAGGGGAGATCAACAGCAAATAGGTATACCCCTTTTCTCCCCAACACCACCTGGGGTGACAAGAAACAATGGAGAATAGGTTTAGGTTAGAGATCAGAAGGCAATATTTTACAGTTAGGGTGGCCAAAATCTGGAACCGACTTCCCAGGGAAGTGGTCCTTGCCCCTACCTTGGGCAAATTCA
>NW_005842483.1:320841-331038 GCF_000455745.1 Alligator sinensis
CAGGCTAGATGATCTGTTCAGGTCCCTTCTGACCCTAGCTACTATGAAACTACATTACCAGCTACCTGTTGACCCAGCACGGACCATAGCCAGCATGTGGTCTGCTAGCTAGTAGCTAATACACAGACACCTCCTCAGCAAGGCAGAGGGGAGGGGGGAATTCCTGCATAGCAAGAAGTGGGGAGTGTGGAGCAGCCCGCAGTCTCTGGAGCTGCAGTCAGGGAGCAGAGGGGAGGGGCCAGCCCTGATGTAGAGCAGAGTTCTGCCCAGCCCAGAGAGCATACCAGGATGCTGGGGGAGTCTGGTTTATCTTAAACCAACATGGGTTCTGGAACAGACATTGCATAAACCAGTTTGACCCAAATCAGTTAAGTCTGATACTACATTCAACCAGGTTTATCTCAAATCAGGTTCAGACATTTTCAAACTGGTTTATGTACACTGAACATCTGTTCTGTTACAGGTTTAAACCAGTTTTTGATCACTTAAACCAGTTTATATGCAATGTCTGTCCCTACCCCGGTGACCACTCACTTGGGTTTGTGGGAGACCCTGGGTTATATCCATACTTTTTTCTCAGATAAAGCAAGGGCTTTGAGTACGTCTCTCTCTCTCGTATCCCACATACGTGCCTTTGGCACCAATCTATTGGCTATTCAGGGATGTTTTTTTCCCTTTCTATTTTTATATAACACAACTTGAAAGTACTTGGGTTTGTCTTAATATAGCACAAAACCAAATGCTACACAATTAATTTTTGTGAAATAGAATTCTTGTTTTCTGGCCTCTGTTATGAAATGAAATATTCTAGCCTGACTTGGTGACTCAGTGCATACTCCAGGACCCACTTGTGACCACTGAGAAGGCTGAGTGGCTTTTCCCTATTCATTTGAGAGAGAACATCAAAACTATTATATTGACCATTAAGGACTTTTTAACAGGTTGCCATGTGGTGACGGTCAAACTAGTCTAGCAAAACAATCTTGGACCTGATTCTCTTATAACTCTTCTGTCATACAGACTAATTTGCTGACCAGGGTGGCTTTAGCCTAAATGAGAATTAGGTCCTTAGAATGGGAAGAATGTTCTCTCTAATGCAGGTTTAGCCATTCGCTCACTCTTGTCTTGGTGCATTAATGGGCATCTTCATTCAAAAACTATCCATGTTTTTAAAGGCAGCTCATATAATCTCTTGAATGATGCTTCAGAAGTTGGGGGCTACCTACCCACATTTTGAAAAGTGACATCTCCACATACCCAGAATCACAGAAATAGTTCTGTTTGCTTTGTTAATCAGTGTGCCCTCATGGTCTGTGCCTGGAAGTAACTTTATTCCTAGATAATGAAACTTGGAAATAAATCTGGATATAATTCCCTCAGAGGGCACTTCTTCAGAAATCAGAAGAACCTGTACTTTATACCTCTGTGTATGTGTGAAGGAGTGTGTGTGGGGGGGCAATCCCCACTATGAACTGAATATGGAGTCAGTCAAATAAAGTGGCTAGTTAAATGTTCTTGATCCCATCATTTTAAGGTGACAGTGCTTCACATACCCTGGCCCAATCCAACAATTCTTTGGGGGATTTGAGGGATTGAGAGGATGCCTTGTAGAAGGGAACATTTTAATAACTTTGAATCCTTCCATTTTGGGTGTACTTTTCAAAGCATCTCCTGGATGTTACTTCTGGCCTGAATCAAGAATGGGTAAAGAACTCCGTCATCATGAAAAATAATTTTGGAGAAAAGGTATCTGAGCTTTTTGAAGCAAAATGATGATGATGATGACGATGATGCGCTTTGAAGTCCAGAGCTCATGCTGGTTCTTATCAAACCAGTTCACTCCTCTTTGCTCATAATGAAGGAATAAAGCACAGAATCCTTTTCTGATCCACTCCTGTTGCAGGAGCCATAATAACAGATTTTTTTCCTTTCTGGTCTCTATTGGAGCCACAGAGCTGACAGGAATTGAAACCAGACAGATACTGGACATTTGGCAAAGCCGTTTCCCAAATTGCTGTGATTAAATCTTTGCTAAATCATTGCAAAAGTGACTGTGATTGCTAGCCTTTTTAAATAAAAGTTTGAAGGAAATAATTTTTTCTTCTTTCCAAGAACAAATACCTGGCTTAGGGAGCTCACCCATTGTGGTTCTGTCTTTAATTATGGGTGACAAAGATCATTTTTGTCTTCACTCCTTTCTCAAATACATTTTTTTTCTCTTATGGATATTTTCTTCATTCTCTCTACTAATTTGCTCTAATTACGCTGGAGTGTCTGAGCAATATCAGGGGGAAAGTGGGGCAGCGCTATCCAATCCTTTTTCCCAACCAAAAGCAGTCACCCAAAAGTGTCAGTGAGTTTCCAGCAGACTTCTTGAGCAACATGCGCTGCAGTTTTCCAGTGCTAATTTTTATGCCAGGGCTTACTGAGCTTACTGATTTTCTTTCTTTCTTCTTCTTCTTCTTACTGTCAGCATTTCATATTTCCTGTCATCAAGGTTTACAGGGAACTGAGACGGTTTCCACTACCACTCAAGAAACAGCTTCGAGCCTTATTGCACAATATGCAGTTTCATTTGTCATTTAAACAATGAATTTCATGGTACAATGCATATGACCACCGCAAGCAGCTGTTTACACTTAGCCACTGCACATACTTTCCACAGTAAATAGTAAACGGCTCCCTCCTGGGTCTTTGAATGTTTTTTTTTAGTTTTGTGCTTTTTTGGAGTCTTTCAAATATGCATCCATCTGACTGATGGGCCAGTCTCAGGGGAGCCCCACAGCACTTTGCAATAGCAGGCTCTAAATATTGGTGCTTGAAACATGCCATTGTTTTGTCAGTAAACAAATTCCCTAGAGCTGATGCAAGGGGAAGTGTTGTCTAGCTCGAGTCAAGTTGTTATTCCACCTCCTTGTACGGAGCAGTAATGTGAACACAAGGAATTCTCTCCTTTTCTCCTGCCTTTATTCTCAAACAAGCTCCATTTGATTTTTTCTGGAAGATAGTTGGACTGTTGCTGCTGATTTTATTAGGGGCAAATATAATTAGAAGCACCTCTTCCTTATAGCATTCTTGTAACCTCATCCCAAACACAGACTTTTCAGAGCATTTATTCTATATTGATATTTTTAAAGTTTTGGGGGGTTTTGTGCCTACCCTTTTTTTCTTCCTCAGGGCCCTTCCCCTGACACAAACGTACACCCGAGTGACTTCCAATTTTTTTTACTTCCGATGTTTTTCATCTTTTCCCTTGACTTAATATTTAACAGGAGGTTGCACAATCAATAAATATACTTTTCCAGTTAAAAGAGAATGATTGCAATAATAAATAACAAATTCTCTACAGAAGGCTTAGCTTCCATCGCCCTCTGCACACAGCAATATTTTACTGTCATTTTTCTTGTTCCTGAGAAGGCCTCCCAGCTGAAATGTGGTCACTAGCAATTTATTATCTAACGAAAGTGTACCGCTTATGATGAGAAGCATGAAATCTGATACTCTCCAGCAGTTCTTTGTTTCTCTCCATTACATGCTGTGAATTGAAGAGTATCAGGAATGGAGGTAGGGGTTGGGGAGAGGAGGGTGTTCAAGTTTTACATTGGCCAAAAACATACCCTTTCAGGGCTGAGAGCACTTTTAATACTCCTAAAAAGTAGGGTGGATTAATTTTGTTCTTCACTGGGTTTTATATTATAGCAGTCAAAATCCATAATGGGAATCCCTTGCACATTGTTGCTTTCCATTAAATTCTCATTGGTTGGTGCTGTGTCCACTGGTGTTCACCTGCCCTCTCATAATTATCAGCTCCAATGTATGAACACTACAATCCCAAAAGAAGTGAATGTGCTATGGGAAGTTGTAATGGTACATCTCTGTGTGTGTTTTCCATTTCTGGAGGTAGCATATAGGAGACTTAAGTGTGGAAGTCCAACCATTAAACTTCATTGACTTCACAAACTCCCTACCCCAGGTTGTGCTGCCTGAATCTGCAGGGGCTTAATGGATTTTACTGAAAGAAACTTAGGTGCCTAAGTGTGTGCCATTGGTTATGCCCAGAGCTGCCTACGGTCTGACTGCATTGAACCTTTGGCAGCTTTCTTACACCCCAGCCATCACAGGATTTGTGTTAAACCAGTGATATTCTGACAGTTTCCCCTAAGTCCGAAGGGGTTCTTCATCCTGTCACCTGGGGTTCTTCAAGGAAAATATGGCCCCTGAATCTGCTAGGGACTGAGAGTCACTGAGACATATCTCACCTGAAGGGTCTGATTCAGTAGCGATGCTCTGAACATGTATAGCCCCACCAAAAACAGACAGCCTTGGTTCTCAGCTGTGTCCAGATATGGAGGGCTATGTGCCTGCAGTGGCAAAAATAGTAGTGGCATAAATTTGTGCCATAGTGCACAACCCTGTACATGTATTTTGTTGGACAAATTGTCCTGCTTTGGGCAAATTGCCCTTTCCAAGATTCTCCTGGCTCCTGGTGTGCTGGAGCAGCTGGGACACAAATGAAGGAGTGGAGATGCTTTGGCTGGCAACCAAAGCACCTTCCTGGAGGACTGAGCTTCTGTATTTGCCAGAGCATGCTCCTGTCACATGTGCTATGCTATGTTTTTCCCCCAACACTTTTTTTTTAAACCAGGATTTCCCCATAGCAAATTTTGGCCCCACACTGCAAATTTGCAGCATAGGGCATGTTTTAACATTCCCTGAACGTTGTTTGTGGTGCCACAAACCACTTGCCCCTACATGTCTGGATGCAGCTGAGGAGGCATCTTCATTATATCTACATGCAACCTGATGGCATGAGTACAATTGGAGGGAGCCTAGGAGATAAACTTTGAATTTGGGGTGACATTTTTAAAGCTTCCATTGGCCTTTTCAGCACCCCCAGATTTGTATATGAACATTGTTCTCTGCTATTAGTTCACAGCATTTATTCTCTCAAAATCCTTGTGAGGTAGGGAAGGGCTATCATCTTCACTCTCATCAAGGATAACTGACAGTACCTAAGGCCATGAAACAAGTTTCTGAGAGAACAGGAGCATAAATACAAGTCTTCAAGTGCCCCTAAACCACTGGCCTATGTTCCTCATTTCACTGGTAAAGTCCCCATTGAGAGCAATGAGAGCACAGTTAGGAAAAGGCGGAGGGCTGTTGAAAATCCTACCCTTTTAATACCTGGCTTAGCTCTTCTGAGCCTGCCTGTTGTCTCAATGAAGATTTTTTTTGGTCTTGTTTTTTTCTAGGAATTGGAGTGATGCTTCCAAACTAATGACAAATGCAAACTCCAGCCAACACAAATGAGTGCCCATGGCTATACTGAAACTATCACTCATTTCTATCTCTGCAGCAAGGAAAAGAACTTTCTTCTTAAATCTCAAGAACACCACATAACAGTAAGGGAGGAATTGTCATCTGCCTTCCCTACCATTGATTATCTGCACGCTGACAATATCCTTATGTGTTGCCTGAATCAGATCTACTATATTCACATGAGATGAGTTGCTTTGCCTGTGTGACAAATGCAGCCAAAACAGGTTGTGCTGTTCACAGGATCACTAAGCCCGTTAGCACGATGCATGATTAGATGAAAGCAATTATTTAAATGCTGAATGAAAATTCATAACTAAACCAAAAGCCACTTTCCTGATTCCCTGTTTATGGCTGTATCTATTTCCAGCACCATCTGTGGCTACGAAGGAACTCTCTGCCTGACCTCAGTACTTGGAAAGTTACTCTCTAGCTGCACCTCTGGGATAAAGAGGTGCAAGGTGCCAAACAAATGGTATGTGTAGGTGGGGTGGTAGCAGGAAACCGCCCCAGCCTGAGCAGCATCAGCTAGGGACATATGTAGGAAGTCGCCAGGACTATGGGTTTAGATGGCTGATGTCATAGAGGGGGTGGAGCTGGCTGTAGCTCTGCAAATATGAGTTGGCTTAAGACCATGTAAAACCTTGCATGACCCTGAATGGTAGCCAGGCCCACACTAGCACATGCAGTCTGCATTACAGCAAGGGACATTCTGCTTGCTGACTCACCAGCTGCTCACTTAACAGGGAGTACCTCTGCGTGTTGAATGTGGAAATTAAATTCACTGCCACTCATCGTACTTAGGGCTGATATTGGATGCTGCAGGTAGAGGAGCTCCCAATACCAACCCCATACGGGTCAAGCCAGCAGGCCTTTCTTTTGCGGATTAGAGAATCTTGCTGGACAAATCTTTTTCCCAAAACAAGGTATTGCCTCCTGTCAGGATCACTTCTCCTTTATTTTTATACATCAGAATTGTGGCAGGCGAGAGCTTAGATAGGAAGCAGAATCTTATTAGAGAAGAAGGTACCATAATGCCCGCGCCCTTCATGAGTCGGCACCATGACAGTATCATAACGCCCACACCCTTCACAAATCACCACTGTGACAATGGTCCCCAGCAAAGGTCAGCAGCATTTTGGAGTAGGCAACTGCTTTAACAAAGCTTAGACCCAAGTGTGGGCTGCTTCCATACTGGTCTGTGCCACCGCCGCCACTGTGCTCAGCACTCCCCCTGCATTGCCACCTTCACTGGTTCTCCCCACGGCCAGGCCATTGCAAGGAACTCCTTGGCACTGCAGGCCAGGTCCAGCCCATGTGCTGTAGGTTGCCAATTCGTGGGCTCTACCATAGTAGATGGGACCCCAATGTATTACAGCATTTAAGCAGGTGCTGAAGTCCTTCCCTATTTGATAAAACACTTAAGCATGTACCTAACATCCCCTGAGACAAATTCTTACAGTTAAGCACATGCTTTCCTGTATAGCAATTGGATAGCTGAACTGGGACTTAAGGCCCACATTTTCACTTCAGTTAAAATGACATGGAGGGTGCTATAAGTGTGCCCAAGAGCCAGATTTTTGCTTTCCCCAGACTGTATGTTTGGACTGAATTGGTTCCTCAGCTTGCATGGAACTAGATGCCTGTCTGTGGGTGTATATATGTATACACCATATGATGATAAGATTGTAAATGGAGGTAAAAGAAGGTGAGTGCCTGTGATGGGGGTTTTAAAGGTGTCCAGGTGATAATCGACTTCCAGTGGAACTTCTCTTTCTAAGCCATCTTAAGTGCTGACTCCCAAGAGGTAGGCATCCACCAGACATGGATTAGCAATCTTAAAAACCCTGCCCTAAATAAATATAAAATATTGCCTCAGAAAAATCAGTAGGAAAACCCTCCAAGCTGCATGAAATCATACATTTGGGTTAAAGAGAAGTGCTGTAAACTTGATTAAATTAATACTAAAACTCACATGAGGGAGTGAGAGGGATGCTGGCACCCCCATCTCATACTTAGGGGCTATCAGCTTCAAAGCCAGCAGAGCAGCTGCTGGGATCATTACTGGACAGCCCTAGAGCAATGATGTCTTTGCACGGGAATTTACATTTAGCATCTTATGATGGCATCAGTGGTTGAGACTGGAAGCCATCACAGGGGCTGTTCTCCAGGGTTCAAACTGAACACACAAACCAGCTGAACCCTGTCTGCCCAAGGCGAGGGGGAATACTAGGCCTCTGGATTGGCTTTCCTGCACTAATCTGGATGGATCAGCGAGTTCACGTTTCAGGAATGCTCCCAAGAAACCACAACAAGGGCATCCGAGCAACTACAGACATGGAAAGTCTGTGTGCAACAGACCCGTCATCCCTGCTGAAAAAAAAAGGGGATGACTGGAGGCTCAGTCTGTGGGTTTTCTGACTCATCCTCCTTGGGGAGTTTTTAAAGCTGTACACTGGAATCCCATCACTTTTCCTCGCACGAAAACATGGGATTTCCTGGTGGCACCTGTTTAGTGGGTTTGGGAATGTCCCAAACCTCCTTGTAGCTCAGACCCCTACAGTGATCCCTGGGGTCTGTTTTACAATTGTGTTCAGTGCAGCATAGGCAAGGGATCATACGTATCTATTACATGAACTGAGTGGGGAGAAAAGCATTGAGGAGGAAAATTGTTCACACATGACCGGTAAACTCCAAAAGTCATAGGTCGCAGGGGTTAAATATTGCAAGGAATGGGCTTCTCCATCTGTAACAGGAATAGAAGTGTTTGAATTCAAATATAAAATACATGAAAGCAAAATCTTTTTTCCACTTACAGTTATCTTTATAGGTGAGACACAATCAGCAGATGACTTGTCATCACTTAGACCTGCCTGGAAATGTGTCAGCTCTCTGCATTGATTATTAATTTACCCCGTAGCATAAGATTGTTGAAGATTTTTCCAAATTAACAGTGATTTCGGGTGCCCAGCTTGACATACCTGTGGGCACTTCTACACAAGACACTACTGCACAGTACTTGCATAATCAAGCACTAAATAAATGTGCAGTAACTGGAATAACTGCACTGTAGCACTGGCAAACATCTTTTAAGTGATGCTACAGTGCAATAGCTTAATAATACTGTGAAGCAGTGTATTAGCACTGTCGGTGCTGTGACATGCTACTGCACAGTATTATTCAGCTACTGCGCAGTCAGTGTCCCATGTAGACGTGCCCTGTGAGTGGGTAAATGAGGGCTCCAGCTCTTGCTCCTGTACAGCACACATGTTTTGCTGATATAAAATACCCCAGGTCCATGCAGGCACAGTGCACCTGCTGAAATGCTGAATGTCCAGCCAGGTCCAAGAAGCCTGGGAGCTTGCTAACACTTTGTGGTTCCCCAGAATATGCATGGCAGTCCAGTAACTGAGAGAATGGTATTAAAGGCTTTGAACCATTCAGTTGTGCTCCGCCTAAGCCTAGAAGACTCATCAGGATAGCATGGCTTAAGACAAAGCAGGTTCAAAGCCAATTGCACACAAGGGAGTAAAGTAGGTTATAGGTAACATTTATATCTTTGACATCCCTGCCTGATTTTACCTCCCTCTCTCCTCCCAGATCCTCTTTACAAGTGCATCAGCCAGGCCCAGCTTTTGGTGTATATCCAAAGCAGGGCTTACACTCATACCTTGGGAACCATAGGAAAAGTCCTTAACTCTTGAGCCTATGCATCCACATTGCCTTAAAAATAACATATTGTTTAACAATCAGCATCAACTGGCTTCCTTGTAGCCAAAACTGATGATGGTGAAGTGTTTAATGCACATTGCCAAGGAAACAAGACAATTAGAATTTCCAGGGGCTGGTGTGAAAATGTCCTGCTCACTTCTATTTCCATAATTAAGTGAAGTATCCCTTTAAAGAATATAACATAAGCTTGGACATGGCAAAGATGCTTACCAGAATCAGTCACAAGCTGAGTAGTGGGTTATCAAATGGCACCAGCCCTTTTCACTGGCTATTGGGTTTACATCAACATTTTCAGCAAAGGCTATTGCAGTTTTAGCAATGTTCTTCTCATGCCCTCTCCTGTTCCTTGCCCCTCTAACCCCATATACTCTGAAGCAGCTACTCTGTTGTTAGTCATAACATTGCTATGGCAACTGATAACCCCATTTGACTTCCTGATTTAACAGCTTGTGGAAAAAAAACAAACTAACTGGGAGGTTCTTGCTTCCATCAAAGGTATGTTGCCTAGCTGCATAATTTCACATGACTTTAAATCTAGACACTGACGTTTCCTAAAGCATTAGTCTTCTGAAGAAATGCATGCTGTACATACTTAATATCTGAATCATAATGTCTGGTGCCAGGTCTCTTCCTTTTGGGCTTTTGTTATTCACTAAGGGAAGCCCTTAGTGCAGTTATTGGTTAAAATCCTAGCCCTACTAATGACAGTGACAAAACTCGTGTGAACTTCAACAGGGCTAGGATTTCATCCCTCTCATGTTAGTTGCAGTTTACTGGTCAATGGCATCAGAAGAGCTATAAACCTATATTTGTGCTTATTGTTACTACTTTGAATTCTGGCAGCACTCAGAACATGGTAGATCAGCGGTTCCCAGACTTTAGGTCATGACCCCAAGTCACTTTGAAGCATTTCTGAGTGGGCCTTGGCAGGGGTGGGTGGAGGGGGGCAGGAGGTGAGGACAGTGAACAGTAAGGACTATGTGAGAGCATCCCTAAGATGACTCTAATGCAGGAGCGGGCAATTATTTTGGGCGGAGGGCCACTTACTGAGTTTTGGCAAGCCATCAAGAGCCGCATGACAGGCAGCCAGAGGCAGATAAACACTAATTTTCTAAATTTTTTAGGGGCCCTGCAGGCCAGATAGAATGG
>NW_005842483.1:331048-363130 GCF_000455745.1 Alligator sinensis
GAGGACAGTGAGAGGGGCTGGGGGCCCCCCATCCGGCCCCCAGGCCACATGTTTCCCACCCCTGCTCTAATGCAGTGATTCTCAACCTGGGTGATATGGAACCCTGGGGTGCCATGAGACCCTTTTAAGTTTGCCCCTGTTAGGTATGTAAACACCTGAGCTAAGTACAGACAGTCAAAAAGCCCAAGGCTGAATTGATTCAGTTTTTGCAGATTAGTCTAAATTGCAAAGATTGAACCAAATAAGCAAATGAACAGACATTCACTTTTGATTCAGGAAATGCAGCCACATGCCTGCAGTGGCTGAGGCCAGAAGCTGGGGGCACTAAAGCACAGCTGTCTGGCACATGACCAGCATGGGCTGTGTGTTTGCTTCCTCTTCCTACTGCCCCCGAGATCTCTGGCATTTGCAGTCCAGACTCACAGAATCATGATTCTGCAGGGTTGCTCCTCACTCCCTCTTCCTGCTTCCAGGTCCCTCTGGGATTTGTAGTCCACAGTCACAGGCAGGACTAAATATGCAGGGCAGGGCAGCTCTGTACACAGGGGAAGTAGGGCCAGATTAATGCATAAGCAAACTAGGCACATGCCTAGGGCGCTGAACTGCAGTGGCAGGAATAGCCCCATCTGCCTCCCTTCCCTTCCCTTCCCCTCCCCTGGTCTTGCCACCGTGGTGGCTGCCTCCTAGCAGCATCTTTGAGCCCTGCTCTCTGCAGGGGGCAGTGCCAGGGTGGGGAGGGGAGTCTTGACTGGCCTGGAGCCCACAAGTTTGTTTGCCTAGGGCCCACTAAAGGGTTAATCCACCCTGGGAAAAAGTTTAATCCTCCTTCCTGATCCTAGGCCCCAGCAGGGGTTTTCCTGAGGGGGTAGTGAGCCAGCCAGTGAGGCCATTAAGCCAGTCCTCACTGCTCCAGCTAGGGAACAGAGTGGCAGGGCCAGCCCTGCTCTCTGGACCAGACAGCACAGCACAACCCAGGGTTGCAAAATGCTAGGATGCTGGGGGACTGTAATTTAACTTGAACCAGGAAGGGGTCTGGGACAGAAGTTTCATAAACCGGTTTGACCTAAATCAGTTAAGTCTGATACTACATTCAACCAGGCTTATCTTAAACCAGTTTCAGCCATTTTGTAACTGGTTTGTGTGCACTGAACTTCTGCTCTGTTAAAACCAATTTCTCATCATTTAAACCTGTTTATGTGTAGCTGCTGTCTCTAGCCCTAACCATAATTCATAAAACAAGTCCACAATTTTCAACTGGGAATCCATAGGGATCCATATTTTATCATGTAAAAAAAAAAAGGAGTAAATCCTAAGAGAAGGCCATTTTTGGAGGGGTGCCTTGAGTTTACCAAGGTTAAGAATCACTGCTCTAATGTATGGTAGGTGTACTGACCAGTCTAACTGTGCTCCACAGATGTGATAGAAATTATTTCAGATTTACACTAGTGTTAGCAATCAGAAATTGACTGTGGACTTTTTATTAACACATTGCCCACTGTCTAACTGCCTGCTCTGTCAAGTGAAAATTGCTCCCTAAAAAGTCTTTTAAAATGTCATTAAATCTCAAGAAAAACTAGAAACACATTCAACTACTTAGCATCCCAGCTAAGTAAGTCCATTGGTAAGAGCAGTGACAGCTCCCCAGGGTCCAATTAATAATCTGCTTCCAGCAACAAAGATTCATGGGCAGACACAGAAGTGGAACAGGAAAGTAGGAAAGAAGAAATACTCCTTTGTCTTATGGTTGAACTTGTTGCCCTCTCTGGGACACCAACAGTTCGGGCAGAAAACCCACTGGCCCACTTGGCACCTTGCAGTTACTGGCATGTGTTAAGCAGGTCAGTTGGTGGTCTGGTTCCCCTGGCACAAGCCGCTGTTGAACATTCGTTCTCACAAGATTACTTGCCTTACAGAAAGTTTCACACAGTTCAGCAGAAAATTAGATCTTTTTCCATAGAGTTTACAAACTACTTTATAGCATTTCATGGCAATTGGGATTATATTAAATCTGTCACTTTATCTTAGAAGGAAATAAATTCTCTAAAGCTATAAAGGTGTTGGAGTTTTGTTGTAGCTGCCATGATGGTCTAGGAAATGTACAGGAGGCAAGTTGTTGGGGCGGTTTTTTGGGAGGGGGATACATTTTATTGGATCAGGTGTATAGTAAGAAATGCTGGGCAAGCTTTCAGGCACAAGTGCCCTTCTTCAGGTCTGGGAAAGAAGCAGGTTAAGGATGCAGAGTTATTTCAACTGTCCTCTATTTAATTTCTGTCCAAGTCTGTTGATTTTATTTCTGACGGTTTTTATAGGACACCTTTTTAAAGCAATAGATCATAGCCTTGATGTAAAATTCTGGTCTGCAAGAGCTCTAGATGATCAGAATGCCCCCTCCTGGCCTCATGATCTGTGAATTTGTTTTCATTAAGTTTGGCTCTGAAGGTTGACCTTGATTGTCCCATTTGCTCATGACAAGTCTAGTAAGGGACTGGTTGTGCTCTTACTTACAACAGTGTAATTCCATAGGCTTCACTGATGATTATTCCGGACTTACAGCAGTGCCGGTGAGCACTTTGAAAGACTTTATGGATACCGGTAAGGAGAGAACACTAAGCTTATTTGACACACACAGTGCACTCCAACAATATCTAAGACAACCCAGCTGCTTCATTAGCTGGTTATTGTTTTGTTTCTCTATTTTCTTCTTCATGTATTAGTACAAACGATTATTACTGAAAACATTTTCCCCATTGTCTTTCACTTCATGCATAAAATAAGGTAAATCTCATGAACACTTTTGATTGAAGAGAGAAAGACCTGCCTAATGGGCGGGGTGCTCGTTTTTGACTTGTGAGGCTTAAGTTCAAGTCCCCGCATGTTATCTGATGACATTTTGATGTAAAAATGTGTAAACAGTGCTTAGAAGAGGGATTGAAACCCAGCAGAGTGCCCGAATCACTGAGCCGTAGAGTCATGCTGCCTTTTTCTGGCCCAGTGAATCTTGAATTCTTTCCTCCGAAGTGGCACAGTGTCAGCAGCAGGTGTAGAGTCCCCAGTCCATGCTAAAAGAGTCCTGTAGCCTGCTGGTTAAGACACTCTCCAAAGAGCTGAAAGATGAGACTGAATGCTTTCAGTTCGAGGAGGGCACAGAACCAACATCTCCTACGTTCTGAACACATGCCCTGAATGTTGAGCTATTATAGAATAGGGGGTCTCCTTCTTTGTCTTTCTCCAAGTGAAAGTTACTGTGCCTGCTGTACTTGCTGCTGAGCTCAATCCTTTTAGACCTCTCTGAGAATTCAGGCAGAAGGACTCCTAGGGCGCTTCCAGACGAGCGTGCCTCTTGCAGCATCTCAAACTAGTTTGAAACGCCAAAAGAGGCATGCTGAGAATGAAAAAATGTTCCCTGCGTTGCATATTTGTAGATGTGCGGGGGTTGTGTGGGGGTGGGAGCACTGGTTGGGGGGCATGGCTCCTCCACAGGGCCCCAGCCCCACTCCCCCTGCAGCAGCAGCAGCAGCAGCACCCATGGGGTACTCAGGGCCCATTGTGGCCAGAGCCCCCCATAGCATGGCACAGCCTGGCGTGGCCCAGATCGCCTCAAAGCTGGTGCTGCCTGTGCCACCTGGAGCAGGGCTGGCCCGACTCAGTGCAGAGTGGCACACAGCCTTGTAGCTTCAGGCAGTGCTGGGGCCACTTGGGCTATCACCTGGGGCCTGGCCCCACTTGTGGGGACCACGTGTCATGCCAGGCCAGGTCATGCCTCCATGGGCCCCATGCTCCATCAGGCTGGGATGGTTCCATGTGAGCAGGACCCAGCCCGGCACAACACACGGTCTCCATGAGCAGGGCTGGGCCCTGGGTGACAGCCCAAGTAGCCCCACTGCTGTCTGAAGCCACACAGTCCCATGCCACACCACACCATGCCAAGCCAGGCCGGCCCCGCACCAGGTGGCACAGGCAGCACCAGCTCTGAGGTGATCAGGGCCATGCCATGCTATGGTGGGCTCTGGCCACAGCGGGCCCTGAGTGCCCCACGGCTGCAGCTACTGCTGCTGTGGGGGTGAGCTGTGGGCCCTGAGTGGGGGAGTATGAGGGCCCTGCAGGGGTGCATGTGTGCCATGCAGTGGGGGCGTGTACCCTGTGGGGGGAAGCTGTGGGCCTTGCAGCGGGGGCTAGTTTGTGCACTGTGGGGGGGGCTGCACCCCTCCCAAGCAACCCGCCACACAGCCCCCCCCTCACCCCCACAAACCCTACACCCACCCACAAACTCCCCCAACCCCCCCAATTGCTTTACATTTGTAAACATATCAATAAAACAACTGATCTCTCTATATAGTGGTGTTTCATTTTAATACTGGAAGAACACTATTTTGGGTATTTTAATGGAAGAATTTGGGTTTCTTATCAGGGTATTTGTAATTCGTAAACCAGTCACACCAGGATCTCCACTCATGAGACAAGTGGCGAGACCCGTGCAGAGGAGCCTGTCCAGGGCCAGCACTGGGGACCCAGCTGGAAGGGCAGTTGAGGTGACTGACCTCTTGGCCATTTGGGGCCAAAAGGACACACTTTGACAGTTCATAGATGGCCATCAGAAGGTGCACACCTTCTGGGCTATAGCTGCCCAGATGGCAGAATGAGGGCACGCCATCTGGGTTTAGCGGGGCACAACCTTGGGGCTGCAGATCCAAGGGGGCAGATGCTGTTGCAGGTGGCAGCAGGTCACAACCAGGCAGCAGCCCCCACTCCCAGACTGCTGCAGTGGGAAGAGGGTGCAGGGGCCACTCCAGGTTAAGGTTGCTGCAGCAGTCCAGCTGGCACAAGGGGTAGTATCCCCAGATACCAAGTGGCTGGGCCTCAGAAACTCCTGAGGGCAAATAGCCCTGAGCTGCTTGCTAAGACAGGTTTTTATATTGCTGGGGCCAGCACAGGACAGGTTTTTATACTGCTGGGGCCAGCACCTGTGGGCCGCAAGCTCTAGCTCCCCCTGGCTACAGCTCCAGGAGGGGCTGGGAAGGGTTATTTTGCCCCAAGTGGCACAAATTGCCCCACATCAAAGTTCATATCCATGCACATGTGCTGAGGCAAAAATCCCCAACTCAAATTTGTGCCACTCCTATTTGAGCTGCTGCAAGCACACATGCCTGCATGTGTCGACACACCCCTAGTGTCTGAATCCTAATGGGTCCTTGTTATGGGATAGACTCCAAGGTATTGTGATTTTCAGCCTGGGCAGAAGCACACTTTTAGGAGCCAAGGGCATTTTACTAACAAAATATAGGCAGCTACAGGGATTTATAGAACTGCAGTCTTGGGTCTAGGTGTCTACCTGCATTTTAGTTTAGGTATTTATATTCTCTTATATCTCCATCTGGAGAACAGGAATAACAGCATAGGCCTAACCCCCAGCAGTATTGTGAGGCTAAATATATGGAGATATAGATATTACAGGAAAAGGCAGCATTGATCTTTGAGAGACAGAAGCAGCCTGTCACCCCAAGGTCTAATCTATCTTCTACAACACAAATTTAAGATCAGAGTTTTAGGGCTTGCCAGAGAGTACAGATATCAAAATTACACCTTTCTCCTGAAACCTGTGCCCTGGGGATACAGATATCTTACTAGCTATATTTGTATTTATAATCCTCTCCATGCTGAGTACCTACCGGTATGCATAGCCATCCTGATATTTAAACATCATCAGGCACTCCTGAGCTCCCACCAGCAGACAAGTTGAACTGGAATGCCATCTGTCTGCTCGGGTGTGATTCCCTTTCAAAGTCTTTCAATCTCCGTTGGCTTCTTACAAACATGCCTCAGACGTTTGCATCAGTTTACCACTGTTATATCCTACCCCCGGCTATTTTCTATTGTCAGGGACTTCCAGGAAGTCTACACTGGACAAGGTTGAATAGAACCATTGATTTACCATGTGACCAGTTTTTTTAAAAGCAATTTTGTGTACTTGCTCCCTCAAGTATCTGCTACAAGAAAACATCACTCGTTTTCAAATGGTTTCCAAAAGCCCCTAAGCCCTCTGAAGGATCACACAAAAGCAACTTAATCCTTCTCCCTGAATATTTCATGCTGCCTTGATCCCTCTTTACAGAAATTCGTAAAGTTGTTGCTACAACATTTGAAACAATCAAGCCCTGTGTCATTGCCGTGTGCCCTAAATCTCATGCAGAGAGCTGTCAGGAGCAGCAATAATGGATAAAGGATGGAATGACTTAAGTGTAACATACAGTGCCATCATTCCAGATTGTTCATCTGTCTCCTCTCTCCTGTGTTCTCCTGCAGCAAAATTCAAGACTGAATTAGGTCACGGATCTGTGGAGGGCCAGAACTTGCTCTAAAGAGCAAAACCCATTTTTTATATATATATATTAAGGTCCTGATTATCTTATACGTACTCTCTGAAAAAATAATGCTTGACAAGGGGCTACACTGGACATGTCTACACAAGATGCTGACTGCATAGTTGTTACTGTGCAGTAGTGTCCCAGCATGGTTCCCTAGTAATGCTTACTGTGTAATAGCTTATTACTACTGTGCAAATGCACAGCAGCTCATTACTACTGTGCAGTAGTGGTGTGCCACAGTTAGTGTCTGGCAACACTTCTGTGCAGTAGTAATGAGCTATTGCACAGTAAGCAACTCATGTAGACGTGGCCACTGTTCCCTTGCAATCTATGCTGAGGAGTGCATGTAGTTGCAATGACCCAGAAAAAGGGCAGATAACAGATAGAGTCTTAGAACATGTCTGCATAGGGTTTTCACTGTTAAGTTACTGCAAAAAATAGTGTGGGTGTGGGATTTAATGCTTAACTGCTCTTCTGCACTAATTCCCATTGGGAACCTTCTTATTCTGAGTTCCATCCTGGAGTTCAGGTTAATCTACTTCCAAACTGGATTTCTCTCAACCTTACAATGATATTTTAGTGGAGAAAGGAGCCAATATAAAATGTCTGTCCTGTACTCTAACTGTCAGAGTAGCATTTTCTCTTTGGCTCTTGTCACTGCTATGACTGTGGAGGTGGGGGTGCAGTGACTGATTTCATACTATTTCATGGAGCAGCTTACTTCCCCACTGTGTCTTAAGCCAACCACTGTGACCAGCAGGGGAAGGTTAGCAAAGCCAAGGTCACATTCACTTGGAGCTGGAGTAATTGGTTAGTGGCTTAATCTCCCCCATGCACCTGGTCACAACTTGAACAAGCATGATCAGGAGATCTGTTCCTCCAAATTCCCTTTGTTGCCAAGTATCATCTGTGACTGTTTATAAGCTCAGTTCAATGAGCAGGGCTGTGAAGAGCTAGGTACTCCATAGTCTGAGTAAAGGTAGCAGTTGTGCCAAGTGGCTAAGCCAACACATTCAATGTTCCACCCACGGCAATTCCAGGGAACACCTTGTTCATGTGAAAGCATAACATTGCTCTCTTTAGAGACAAGCTAACAATACTTGTCTGGTTTGTCTCTAAACTAGATCAGCTCTGCTGAAAATGAGCAGAGACACAATTTACCAGTAGAGAACAGAAGGCAGGGTAGGGTGGCACCTTATAGACCAGGGGTGGGCAAAATACAGCATGTGGGCCGGATCTGGCCCACGGAGGGACATTGTCTGGTCTGCAACAGGTTCCTCAGTCCCTCCTGGCTCAGCATCCTGCCAGCCCTTGGGCAGACGGCAGAGCTGGGTGGCTCCACAGCTGGCCTGCCTTTTCAGGAAGCCCAGGTACTAGTCGGGACCCTCACACATAGCCCGGACCCCAGCCCGCCCCGCACCTGCTCTGGACTTGGCCCAGCAGAGTGGATCAGCCAGAACCCACATGCAGAGCCCTAGTCCGGCCTGCCTAGCACCTGCTCTGGACTGCTCACCCATGCTGAGCAGCAGCAGCCGCTGGGCAGAAGCTGCTGATCAGCGTGAGGGAAAGCCACCACTGCTGGGCCCTTCTTGCTGTAGCCACCCTGAACCTGCATCTAAGCTGTCCTGCTGCTCCTCTGACCTGCCACCACTGCCCTGCAGGATGGCCTAAAGGTGGTGGCAGTGATGGCAGCAGAGAGGAGTAGCAGGGCAGCCTGGGCATGGGCTCGGAGTGGCTGTGGCAAGAAACACTCGGCAGTAGCAATTGGGGGTGGAGGAATCTTTTTCCCTGTGCTGAGCAGCAGCTTCTGCCTGGCCACTGCCATTGCTGCCACTGCTCAGCATGGGCAGGCAAGTCTGGAGCAGGCACGGGGCAGGCTGGGGCTTTCTGCATGGATTCTGGCTGGTCTGGAGCTGGTCCACTCCACCAGGCCATGTCCAGAGTGGGCTCAGGGCAGGCTGGGGTCTGCAGTGACAGCCAGAAGGAGCTGCCACCTAGGCTTCCTAGAAAGGAGGGGCTATGCACTGTTGGCGGTGCCACGTGGGCTCTGGGCTGTTTCAGGGTGGTGGCAAAGGGCAGGGTGCTGACTGGCTTGCACCAGCTCCCCAGAACTGCCTATGTGGCCCATGGGCAATAATAATTTCCTGCCCCTGTTATAGACTAACAGGTTCAGAGAAGCATAAGCTGCCATAGGCAACAACCTACTTAATTTGACATATCTTCTTTTGTAACTTATTTTGTCAGCCATCTCTGACTTCAGACTAACATCATTCAGACTAACTTCATTCACTTTTCCAATACTAAACTCTCAAATTTATTTTTTCTGTGAACAGTACAACTGAGCTGTTTACCTAGATTTGGAATTGTAAGGCAAAAGAGAGAGATAAAGATTTAAGTCCTGATTCTTTTTTACACAAAAGCCCCTCTATGTCATCCTAGAGGGATAGACAGGGATTGTAGTGCTCAAAAATGATACATATGCTCATTTTACGGCTGGGCACATAGGCGTGGATTCTCATTTATCCTAGACCCTAAGTATATAGTGATGCTGGTTTCTCATCTCCCTACTGTACGCCTTGAGGGATATATTAGATCAATTCTATTTTTAGTTTTCTCCACATACATGAAAATAGATTAGAAGAAAATGTGACCATTCTACTATCTAATACATTAAGGGACTCTCAGGAATAGGCTCCCCCATTCAGAGTTGGTTTCAGATATCCAGGTCACAGTTAAACCTTTATTGTAATGATTTTTAGCACTTATATAGCATCTGCCACTTGATAATGCCAAGGCAGGCCAGGTTCTTTGGGTAGACGTGATATCTTGTATTATCAATCTATCAAATGCTGTGCACATGCACATAATCTACTAACTGAGTAGATGGAAAAAAGTTCTTTGCAAGTTTTCGGGTGCAATCACCCTTCTTCCAGCATAAGGAGTCTCTGCTATTCTGAGATCTCCAAGGAATGAAAGAAGCTAAAAGTGTGACAGGATGTCAGTGAGAATGTAAATAGGTGGAAATTAGGAAAACAAAAGGAAGAGAAGGGAAAGGGAGCGAGGGCAGGGGGCGGGAATGAAGGAAAAAAAGCCAAAGGTAAGTAAGGGAGACTGTACTGTAGTAGTTTTCCAAGGTAGAAAAATAGGCTATCTGTGAAAAAGTAAATACCTGGAAATTAGGATGACAAAGAATAGAAAAGGAGGAGAGGGGAAGAAGGAGAGGGGGGGGAAGAGAAGTGTGAAGGGTCAATTCTGGCACATACCTGGTGAATCAGATGTCAGGCAGGTTGTAATGTGTCATAAATCAAATATTTATATTGAGTCCATGATTTTTTTGTATCCAGTACATTTATGAAGTGAAGCTCTTAGGCATGTCTACGAAAGATGTTTTATAAATTCCCTCTGAGGATCAGAACTGAGAGATCAGAGAGGGAGTGATTGTCTTGTGAGAAGTGGGCACCTACAGGTAGTTGGGTATTCTTGTCTTTGATAGTGTGACACGGGGATGTCTTGTGGCTGGTCACAATGTCAGCTTGCCCACCTGGGAACCACCCCACCACAGGCTGCCCCACCATACCATCCTACCCTAGCAAGGTGTTGTTTTAGGTCATTCCCCAGGACCAGGAACCTCCTCCATCCCCATAGTTCCTGCCCTTTACCTTCAGCTGTTCTGAGAGCAGTAGCTGTGGCCGGGCAATGTTCTCCCTCTGGCTGCTTGCAGCAACTGCTGGCTCTGCTGTCAGGGCCTGCTCTTATCTCTAGCAGCTGGGCCCTCTTCCCAATCAGGCAGCCTCCTGCTGGCCATGTGACTCCCCTCATTGGGAGTGCAGTCACCTGCAGGCTGCTCTGCTGCCTGTTCTGGCCTTTAAAGTGGCAGGCTCCAAAGGTGCCCTACCACAGATACATTTTCAGTGTGTGTTCATTCTGGTGTGCAGTTGCGGTTTGGTTTCTCCTACATATTTTCTATCAGGGCATTTGGTGCACCGGATGACATATATAACATTTCCGTAGGTGCAGGTGTAAGATCCAGGAATGGTGATGGTTCTATTGTGGGGTGTGGTTATTGCAGGAGTGGTGGAGATGTGCTGGCAGGTTTTGCATTCCTTGTCCTGGCATGGTCTGGATCTATTAGGTGTGGTTTGGATCACAGAAAGTTTGCTTCTGGTGATGAGGTTAATGAGCTTCAGTGCTTGTTTAACGTCTAGGATGATGGTTCTGGAAAGATCTCTTTATGAATTGTGTCTTCTTCTAGTATGGGTTGCGTTTGTTTGAGAATTTTCCATGTAGGTGCCAGGGAAGGGTGGTATGTCATAATTAATGGTGTGCAATTCGTGGGGATTTTGTTTTTGTACTGCGGCAAATCTTCATGTGGTATCTGGGTGGCTCTTTCAAAAGTACAATCTATCTCTCTGGAGGAGTGTCCTTGTTGGGTGAAGGCCCTTTTGAGATTTGTGAGGTGGTAATCCTGGCGATTCTCCTCGGTGGAAATTTGGTGGTATCAGAGAGCTTGGTTGTAAATTACAGCTTTCTTGGTG
Source organism: Alligator sinensis (assembly GCF_000455745.1). Lineage (NCBI taxonomy): Eukaryota > Metazoa > Chordata > Crocodylia > Alligatoridae > Alligator > Alligator sinensis. The sequence goes on from NW_005842483.1 coordinate 341,946, forward strand.
TCTTTAGGGCGATTGCTAGTTCTGTGCAGACATGTATGTTGGTCCATGGGTTTCTTGTACATGGTGGTTTGTATTTTACCATTTTGGATATTGATTATGGTGTCCAAAAAGGAAATGCTGGTGTTAGAGTATTCAAGTGATAGCTCTCTGATACCACTGAAGTTGCATACTTCTTGAATCAAAACGTCGTCTTCTCTAAGGATGCCTTGCAAAGGATTTGGTCTCTCACTGTTTTCACATATACATTATATATGTATAACAAGTGAACAAGGTCTTGCAGTATTTATATGCTATAAAACATTATATTTTCCCTGCCTTTTTTATCTGAACAATATTTTTGAAGTCCCTGCCCATTCCCACTCTATAAGATTAGGGTTTCTGGTGGTTTCCTGAAATCTATTTCCCGAGAGACAGATCTATTGGAATTATTTTTCCAGGACAGTTCCAGTTCATCTCATGTCCAGTGGAAAGTGAGTTTGCATAGGCTAGTGCTGTTTTAATGATCACTCTACCCAAAGCTGGAATTAATTGTGTCAGCACAGTGCAAGTAATGGATGAGATGCAAAATGAGTTACTATGTGTTAAGGGAAATGGGAATGACCCTGAAGAGGTGGGTCAGTTCATCCATCTGTCTCCAATGTGCTTTTAGCTTTTCTTTTCTACCAAAGAGCAGTGAAAGGGCAGGGAAAAAAGTAAGAAAAATGAAGAAGTTTGGGTGCTATGACACATTTTCACAACCCTAAGCCAAATATAATATTTATCTGGAACTAATGATGCCTCACCTGAAGTACTGTGTCCAATTTTGAACACTGAACTTTAGGAAAGATGGTGGGAACTAGAAAATGTCCAGTGGACAACAACAAACATGATTAGAAGTCTAGGAAACATACTTATGAGGAAAGGCTAGAAGAACTGATATTATTTAGTCTAGAGAAGAGAAGGGATTCGAAGAAAAGAACCAAAAGAAAATAGTGATGGACTTATAAGATGTCCTTTCCTCTGCAACTAGAGAGAAAAGGATAAGAAATAACGGTCTTGAATTGCAACAAGGGAAATTAAAGTGGGCTATTATGAAGATCTGCCTAACTATATGTGGTTGTTAAATTTGGGAATAGATTACACAGAGGTGTTGTGGAATCTCCATGCTTGGCAGTTTAAGAGGAGGATAGGTAATTGACTGGCTCGAATTTGGGCTAAATGACCTCTTAAAGTCCCTTCCAACCATATTTTGGGGGGAAATACTCCTTTCCCCCCTTTGCTGGCTGCATGGATAACCACCACAAGAGTCTTAGCTAAGGGTAATGAAATATGAGAAGTAGCAGCGCTTCCTTGAAGTCTACTAAATCTTCATGGAAATATGTCCATAGCTACAAAAGGCCCTGCTGCATACTTGTGGATCTCCAGGTATAAGTCCATTACTTCAATAAAGGAGGTAATTCTTGACACTTTGTTGCCAGTAAAGCATGCTCATACCTATGAGAGCATAGGTTGCCCTACTTGTATCAGTAGTCCTATCAGAGTGTGGTGAATTAGGCCTGATGAAGAATCAGATATGTTAAGGAGATTGGATCTTTGTGGTTCCATATGTGGGCTCTGTAAATCTTCAGTGATGTGTTATTGACTTTGACTAGTCTAAATTCCCCAATAAAAAGTATGCACAAGAAGTAAGAGGCCTTCATCCTCTGTTCCCCTAATGGAAGCATTTGTCACCTTTAGAAGAGTAAGTGGTGAAAGAAACACAGGTCATTTTTATTGCTGTCATTGGGATAAGTTAGATAGAAATCTAGTTCTTGTAAGAGTTTCACTGAAAGGGACTTGCCAAATTTAGTGACTGCCCTGTCCATCATATCACTGTGAAATCTCTGGGACTTGTAGCGAACCTGGATCTCCTTAAACTTTAGGCCTGTGCAGAATATTCTAGGATTTAAGTCATACACACCAGATGCAGAACCTACAGGTTTCATCATTAAGGGGATACAGAGCTAGATGTACATAAAGATATGAAAAGAGGCTATCCCACTTTCTCAAGAATCATCTCAATCAACGTTTCAGCCAGTAACCACTGCTTTAAGTAGGAAGGATTCCCCATAAAGAGGAATCATGTAGACTAGGGTGCTGACAGATGTGAGGGGAAAAAAAAGCCCAGCATTTTACTGGAAGAGGAATTGTGTCAGTTTGACTCGGTGTCTGTATAGTTCATGTGCTTCAGCAGGGCTTTTTGGCACTTTTGATCTAATTGCTGATTCAATCAGCTATTACATTAATGTGTCAAAAAGCTCTGCTGAAGTGCATGAGCTTTATAGATACTGGGCAAGCCGGGTCAAACTGATGTGATTCCTCTTCTGGGCATTCTCAGGATAGCACTGCATATGGATGCAGACCACTGCGTCCCGATGACATCCACTTGCTGGTCCTGAGTGAGACACACACTGACCAGTCAATCAGGCCAGGGCTCCTCTTGATTCTTTCCTGCCATGACTTGATGGATTAATTGATTTGAGAGGAGTGATGACTTTCCCTGGACCCGGTACTGACCATTGCAGGGACTTGGCAAAAAAAGAAAAAAAAAATTTCCTGCAACAAGAAAATTAGTCCAGCGTGTCTGCCTTCTCACTTTTCCCTAACACGCTGGGGATCCCAGTTGCTGCTGCCGCTCACCCTCTCAATCTGCCCAGGACCACAACTGCAGAGGCCTTTTTTGGCTCCCCCGTCCTGGTGATTGATACACTGCCAACCTAACTGGCCTCCTGCTGAGGCCGATCAATGTGGGAGCACGTTTCCTGAGCTCCTGCAAGATCTGTAAACCTGATGGGTCTGCTGCCTCATTCCCGGGGACTTGCATTCGAACCAGCAGTTAAGTGATCTGTCTCTCCCGCCGACTCCGTTCCATCTCCTCTCCTCCCGCTGGAGCGGATCACTGGAAATAGCTCCCAAGATAAGGGGAAGAGCCAATCCAGCTCACCTGGCAAGCTGGTAATGTTGGCTTCAGGCAGATCAGAAGCTCCCTCCAGAGTTTATCTGGACCATTTCTAAGGGACCCACAGCCCAGATCAGGGAGTCCCCTTGGGGAGGCATCATCAGTCTCCCCACAGGCATGCGCTGTGCTCTGAGTGAGGGTGTGCCAAGCTGAAAGTAAAGCACTGTTTTTTCCACCGCTCCACATCTGTAAGTACCCAAGATCGATGACTTGCTACAATGTATACAGAAAAAAGTGTACTTCGCTAACTTATCTTGCAATGAACCAGTGAGTGGCTCAAATGGTCTGAAGAGCAAACCTTTCCAAAATCATATTTGGTCTTGCAGACCTTTCTTGCTGGCTTACAATTAAATACATGTGAGTAAGATTATTGTGGTGTCACAGGGTAATGAAAGCCTGGAGTTCTTATTTGTCATGTAGAGATGAAAACTGATGTGCAAAAAAGGAAAGAGTCTCTGGGAAGGATTTTCAAAACCATTTGGTGTTGTTTTAACTTTGATCCCACTGAATCTATTAGAGTTTTACATTGATTTCTGTGACAGGACAATTAGGCCAATGCCAAACACTAGAACCTCCCATCTATGCCTCTTGGCAAGGATTTTTTGGAGCAAATACTTGTGGCTACGTGGTAAGTGGAAGAGTGAACTCTTTGAGAACCCGACATAACACCAAAGTCACGTGGATAGTAATAGATCCCAATGGGGGTTGTCTGTTCCCTACAGAAAACACTGCAGAGCTCTTGTAGAGCACTGTAGAGCTTTCATAAAATGAAAATAAAACCGCACATTATAAAATATAGAGAATGAGCCCTTTAATCAGGACTCTGCGGAAGTCAGATCTACATCAGTTCACACATGGCTGAAGAACTGACTGAAAATACAAAAATGTAAACCTTCGTCTTCTGATTGTGGTACATCACATCATCACGTTGTGTATATATACATGTAGAGAGCCCCATGTTGCAATGTATGCTTGTACAAGCAATTCAAAATAGCCTAAATCATCAAGCAGATTACTCACATGAGTTATAGTATCAGGATCTGGGAAATAATTGGATTTTTTTTTTGTATAAATTCCTTGAAGGGCATGACAGACTAAAGCAGTGAATCTGTAATGTATTTGGAGGCTAGAATATACATGGGCCAGACATCAGCAGAGATTAGTATGTAGATATATCTGTGCAGTAGTGAAATGACCAAATTGTCTGATGCCTTCACACGTGCTCTGGGTACTAGAAGTATAAGGTCAGGCCGCTGCATTGAAATCTGTCATCCGGTCCTCCAGCATGACAGGCATAAGCATTAAGTTAGTGTCTCCCGGCTAGTAGCATCTGGCGTGCAGCATATACGTTGTTTCCAGAAAAACAGGACAGAAGGGCATTTTAAAGAAAACAAAAGGTTGAAATGTTCTGGTTCCAGACAGTGCTTGGAAAAAGGAAGGGGTTCAGGGCATAGAAATGCAGCCAGCACTTGTACTAACGCCAGGCTATGTGACATATCAGAGAAGCTATGTAAAACAAGGACTCTTTTTACACTTATGCTTTCTCCCTCCAATGATGTGCTGTGCTGAGCTGAGTGTTACCTGATTTTGATGATCTCCATACAGACCCCATATTTGTTCATGTTTATACATTCTGACAGTGACAGAACAACTCTGCTTAATATCCTGTGGGCTTCTTTGCAGGCGGTTTTAAACATCCCAAAGCAAATAAGAAACTCATCAGGTCCTACAGCAAGTCAGAATCCTGCTAGCCAATGCTCGTCCCTGGCGGGCATTGGATGCAATCACAGACTGCTTGCGTAGATTTTAGACCTATGGCCTCTGCTGCATACAGATATTTGGAAAGCTCCTGTCACCTCCTAATAGGGATAGGAAAGTGCAGAGGAAGATACCATAGGTCAGTGAGTGAGCACTCTCCTCCCTCTTCCCTTTCCAAAACCACCCAGGATGTTTAAAATGTTTTTATAGTAGCTGATCTGTAAGGAGCTATTCAAAAATAACTGTCTCCATGAAATTATACTGGCAGTGCAAATTTAGTGAGCCAAATCCTGCTTTGGGTTCTACTTGAGCAGCTGCACGAAAACAGCTGGACCTCGCTCTCCTCGCCCATCAGCTTTGTGATGCTGAAACTGTATTAACCTCACTGGAATGACTCCAGGTGCTATAGGTAGGCTTTTGTAGACATGGGGGAAAATTTTGATGTGCCCCCTATATATGGAGAGCCATCCTACCATGGGGCGCATGCTCTGTGGACAGCAGCTTTGCCAACGTAGACTGTCCCTTACACTGGGCACAAATATTTGATGGAAAGGCATTGCAGCTAATGACTGTTCAGTAGTCCCCCAAGGAAATGGAGGCCTGAGGTGATTGCCTCCTTTGCCCTCCCTAAATCAAACCCCTTATTTAATTCTATTTTACACAAATATGAGACATTATAGAACCAGTTTCCAATGTAATGAGCACCTACAGCCAAAGTCTGCTCTTGATTTATGTTATTCATTATTTGTATTACTGGAGGCCCCACATGAAACCACTGTGCTAACTGCTGTGCCTATTGCATAGGAAGAGAGAGTTCCAGCCCCCAAAATGGGATGTCCTTATTTTATACACAAGCAACTGAGGTACAGAGATTCAGTGGCTTGGCCATGGTTATAAACGGCATTTGTGGGAGAATTTAAACACAAATCTCTGAGATCAAAGGGTCCTTATCACCAGGGGTCCTGGTTTTCTCTGATTTTAAAAAATCCCCAATTTTTGGTTAAGAAAAAGTAACCTCAAGTCCAATTTTTTTCCACGATTAAAATTAAACATCATTATATATATATATATCTATATAGTAGTGATATTTCATTTAAATCACAGAAAAATGTGGACTTTTTCAACCAAAAATTGGGGATTGTTTTAAATCTAAGAAAACCAGGATCCCTGCTTATCACAGTGTGACCTTTTTTGTATTCTCCTGATTTTTGGATATGTTTCCACTTCTTGAATTTGATTTTTTTTTCCTTCAGATTAACCTGTGGGAATAGAGGGGTGTAGCAGTGAGAGTAGGGGGCAGCAAAGAGAAAAATGCTATGACACCAGTAGGAGGGAGAAGATAGTGTGTGTCACCGCAGGATTTTTTCCCTGGCTCCCAGCCTGCTATATTGCCTATGGAGAAAGCATTTCCAAACAACAGGAATTGACCAAGAACTTATCTGGCCAGTGCTCTTGATGGACATCCGAAGGACTTGAGAGTTGAGGATTTCTTCTGAAAGGGAAAGCACCTAATAAATTCATTAAGGAAAAAGGAAGGAAAGAAGAGAATACAAGGAAAAAGTTCAAGATCTTTGACCTGAGCATCATAAACCATTCAAACATTATCAACACTGGGTGAAATTTGGCCCTGTGTAGAAGACCAGCACATAGCCAGTGCCTCACTTAAATATCTAAGACCTGCTATTTGGGATCTTTTTGTCTTAAGAATGGAGGCCCCTTCCCCTTCTCTCTCTCATTTTTACTCTGGATGTACTAAATTAAAAAATGAAAGATTGTATCACATCCAAAAGCAGAGTCCAACCAGCTGGAACTTTATTTGTATTCATTGTCGATGAGGTTAAATGTTACAAGCCAATTCCTTCATTAAAAGGCAATTTAGCAGAACATCCCGTGCACAGAAATGCACAGAGGCGGCATCTAGAGATAACGAATTCACCTCTGAACTGTTGGAAGTACACAAACCCATACATATCCGATGTCTGTGTTCTGAGACCATCCAACCCATTCAATAATTAGAAATGGTGGATAACACCAAGAACAGAAAAGCAATGTTATCTCTAAACAAATGATGTAAGAGGAGAAGGGGAGCCAGAGAAACCCTAATGTACATGTGTGCTTTCCTCAGGCTCATAGTGTTACTGATAGTGATTACAGAAGATTATTCAGCTTCTGGCAATAAGGGAAGCCTTGTCATGAAGGCGATGAAACTGGAGTGGAGTGAGATAACCCCAAAGCTGGCGTCAATTTGTAAACAAACTAGAAAAAGAAACATGGCCCAAAAACCAATGCCGATGTTTGGCACATTGTACAGTTAAACTTCATCTGGGGCAAGCGCTGATCTATTCTGCTTGGTTTACATAAACATAAGAGGCAAAGAACTGCTCAGACAGTTGAATTTTACTGTGGCATGTAATTAAAAGGGAGCATTTCCAATATGCACAGCAGCCAAGAATGGAAACCGTTTTAAAGGGAATAGACCCTTTCCAAAGCGGGTGGTAAAACAATCCTTATCCCCTTGTTTCAGTGTGGCATTGGTGAACCAGCTTGATTTCCTAATGGGATTATTGACATGTGTGATTGACATAAGTGTCTGCAGCTCCAGGGCCTAAATTCAACTGCCAGTTGGAAAAGGAAAGGGGAGTGGGGAATATGCAAATATTTTTGTGAAAAACTATGTCAGCTTTTCAATGACAAGGTGAGTACATTGGGTTTTTTCCACTACTTTTCCTTTATACTAAACCAGCACATTTCATTTAAGGGTCCCAATATAGCCAAAGATGCTCTTTAGCTGAAGCACAGGCTTTCGTGGTGGTAGAGCTGAGTTCTGTTCCTGGCTCTACAACAGATCTCACATTTGACCTTGGGCATGTTACTTAACCTCTGTATAGCTCTGTTTCCATTTTTGAAGTGTAGCTGTTGTACTAAGTCCTGTGAAAGCCTCATGTGAGAAGTGCTATAGAAGGGCATAGCTGTAAGAAGCACTTTCCAGCAGTTCCGTCTCTACAATTCAAGTATATCTCTGAGACATCCTTCTTGTCTTGACAGGATACACTTTGGCTGGTACCAAAAAATGCCTTGACCACCTAGCTGATGAATTCTGTTCTTGCACTGAGGGTTAAACTAATCACCCAATTTGGAGTCAGGAAGGAACTTCCCCCTAGATCAGAATGGCAAGGATTGTTGTGGGGTGGGGGAGAAAGGGAGCCTTCCTCTGGATTGTGGTCCATTTCTTAGGGTTATGCAGGCACACCCTAACTAAAGTGGTATAATTAAAATGTTAACTAGAAGGAAAACCCAAGTTTCAGCTTCTGCAGTTCCAGGGGACAAGCTAGATAAAGTGGCACAACCTTCTAGTATAGACATAGCCTTAGCATTGCCTCATCAAATGCAGCCTTCTTCCACCCACAATGTGTGGAGGAGGAAGGCTCCAGAGAAGCCTTCTGGAAAGTGGAATGCTGCTTTAAAGCTGCAGATCTAGCTGCCAGACTCTTCTTCCTAACACCTACTTGCAGCCATATGTATTGAGCTCTGCAGCTGACCCCTGATTCTCCAACCCGACCCCTGGAGCAGCACTCAGGAAAGAGTAAACCTCTTCTCCTGCCCCAGCAAATGCTGCCAGCACCTTCCTTAGCAACGTGTGTTTCCTGGAAGTCTCTAATCATCAGTTATTCTTTCAAGATGATGGAACTGGACTAATCCTGGCCTATGGAATTCAGTGGTAAACATTCTCATGGATGACTTACTGTCTGTTACAACATTGTGCAAATCTATTTGTAACAGGAATTCTTGCAGGGTGAGATCAGTATCCTCCACATAGGCCTTGTGTCCAAGTACCTCAGAAATACAGTTTGTGTATTATTCAATTACGTCACCTCCTCACTGCTCTTCCATGCAGTGACAGTAGGCGATATATTTGCAAGCCCATTTCCATGATAGACCCTCTGCGAGATTCACAGGAATGACTCTGGAGGCTCTTAGGTCTTCCTTTCCTATTGCAAAGGATCCCCAGTTTTAAAACTATTCAGAAGTGTCCAAAGAGAAACTTGTTTAGAACAAATGTTGGCCAGACAATGTGGCCGGGAGCCAAACCAATGTTTACCAAATGCATATGAGATTACAGGGGAAAGCAATTAAAGTGACAGCATTAGCTACTCCAGGGTATTCTCAATCAAATTTTAAAGAGTCCAGCTATAGTTCACATATTAGAGAACACCTTCCTTTTAGCTATTTTTTTCCATTACCTTTTTTCCAGATATTGTCATAGGCATTAAGATTATAGCAATGCAGGAGAACGAAGGGATGGTGATAGTACCACTAGTCATAACTACACTAGCTTTAATCTAGCTAGTGTGAGTGATAGTATTAGTGGAGACATGGTAGAGATGTGAAATGTGTTCCAACCAATGATAATGTAGCAACTCGAGTATGTACCCAGAGGCCAAGGCAGATGGATAGCCTGGGGTTGATGACCTATGTTGAAGTCCGTATATTTATATCTTCACACTCATTGTACTAAAAGTTAGACTAAAAGTACACTTTTAGTTACACTAAAAGTAGTGTGGATATGCCTTTGCTTTTATTTGCTATGAAAACATACCCAAAAAGAGCTGTTTCTCCTTTTCTAGCATCTGGGTCAATGAATGCTGGCATTTCTAAGCACAAATCAGCACAATGCTTTAAGCTGGAGATCATGTAGAATGTAGATGTATCAAGAATCGAATGTTAGAGACCTCAGAAGAACGTTGTAGGTATAAAACAAAAGACTTCCTAAATACAATAACTTGTAAGGAGCTCCTGTAGAGATGGAATATCTGGTACAGCAGAGATGTACTAGGGTGCCTAGTCTCTCAGTTGAAAGGGGCTAGGATTTTTACCAATATGCAGGAAATCCCTGCAGCCACTTGGAAGATGTGAAGTAAAAACTCCCTACTGACTGTGCAGAGGAAACTCAGATAAGGGTATATCATCAGAGCAGTTTGCTATTCTGAGTAACACGTGCCCTGCTACAGCATCCTAGATATCCAGATGGGCAGGTGCTGGCCAAAACTGAAGAATCGAAGGCAAAAGTTTCTCAGTAAAACATTTGGGGGAACCTGTGGACATGTCCACACCACAATCCAAAAAATATGATTACAGCTTGTGTAGATATATGTGAGTTAATTTTAAACTGGTTAACTTAGGTACTGGTAATAACTTAAACGCAGTAGCATGAGGTCTAGCACGGGTTGTAAAACCATCCTACAACCTGGGTAAATGCTTGTGTTTAGCTCTTTGCTGCCATGGCTGTGTTATTATCAGTACCTGGACTAGCTGATTTTGGTGTGTCCATATGAGCTAAAATCCCAGCTTTGAATTGCAATATCAACTTCTTTTTTGAGAAAGCATCTTCCATGATGTCCTGTCCAAATAAGTAAACCCCAAATACCCTGCCCCTCCAGCAGATAGTATGAGATATTTAATTAATTTATAGATTTTTATCAATGTTTTAGCCATTTTAAAAGCATGAATTCCTGCCCACATGCTATAAACTTCTATTATTGATTAGGATTATAGATATATTGAAAGACGCTGATGGTCATTAGCTGGTGGGTGTTAAATCCAAAGGCAATTGCAGACCGCAGTAAAGACTTTTTCATGGTCGCCATCAAGCTTCTGAATGTAGCAAAAACAGCTGCAGGTACTGGTGGTGACCACCCAAGATCATCTGCTGATGCCAGGCTGGAGCAGGGTTTTCTCTGGTTGCAAACTGAAGGGCTTGGCTATTAAATATAAGCTGCGTCTGAGACAATAAACCAGAAGGCACAGATTGTGAGTGTGACCCTCACTGGAACAGAAGGACTCAGGTATTTATGAGCAAGCAAATTGCCTGTGTACATTTTGTGTGTGTGAATAAACAGGATTGTAACAAAGAACATGCCTCATTTGTATAGCTAATCTCTTCTATTAACAAAATCAACAGTGAGGACCTGAATAGTGCCTCAATCCAAAAGCAAAATTTCTCTTCTTTTCATCAGCAGCAGCATCTTTGTAACATTCAAAATATGCCGGAGGCCCCCCAGACAGAAAGAAAATGTGATCCTTGAAGTCTGAAGTCAGACAGATGGAAGCAAAACCTACCATATGTGCCAATCTTAACCAGGTGGTTAGTCTCATAAGATGAGGGCACGTGCCATGTCCCAGTCTTTCATTTCATCAGCCTTCTTTTCTTAATATTGACAAGTTTGTTCAAAGGTTAGGAAGAAGGGTCTTATGGTTAGAGAACTGGAGTGGTGCTCAGGAAACCAATGTTGCTCAGTCTGTCTTGTGTTTCAGTTTCTTGTAAAATGGAGATAGCTTTTGCCCACCTGAGTGGTGTTTTGTAAGAGTAAAATTTGTTAAATAATGTGGAGCACTACGGTCCTAGGATGATGAGCCATATAAGCAGACAGAATATATATTGCTATGCTGAATAGAATTTGCTCTATGTTTACCAGAAACAGTCCAGTGGAGCAAGTGGTACATTTACAAAATAGTCTGTGGGACATGAAGGGTCACAAGAAGGATTTCTTACAAGCGTGACAGCAACAAGAAGATCAGGGAAAGTGTGGGTCCCTTACTGAATGGGGGAGGCAACCTAATGATAGATGATGCAAAAAAGACTGAAGTACTCAATGCCTTTTTCACCTCAGTTTTCACAGGCAAGGTCAGCTCCCATGCTACAGCACCTAGCAGCACAATATGAGAAGGAGGTAAGCAGCCAACAGTGATGAAAGAACAGATTAGGGACTATTTAGGAAAGGTGGATATGTACAAGTCCCTGGGGCCGGACGTGATGTACCCAAGGGTGCTGAGGAAGTTGGCCGATGTGATTGCAGAGCTGCTGGCCATCATCTTTGAAAACTCATGCTGATTGAGAGAGGACCCAGATGACTGGAAAAGGGCAAATATAGTGCCCATCTTTAAGAAAAGGAAGGAGGATCTGGGGAACTACCAGCCAGTCCACTTCACCTCAGTCCCTGGAAAAATCGTGGAACAGGTCCTCAAGGAATCCATTTCTAAGTACTTGGAGGAGAAGAAGGTGAATAGGAACAGGCAGCATGAATTCACTAAGGGTAAGTCATGCCTGACCAACCTGATTGCCTTCTATGATGGGATGGCTGCTCTGTGGATGTGGGAAAAGCAATGGATGTGGTTGACCTTGACTTTAGTAAGGCTTTTGATACAGTCTCCCACAACATTCGTGTCAGTAAGCTAAGGAAGTTAGCTAACCTTCCTAGTAAGCTAAGGAAGGTTAGATGAATGGTCTGTAAGGTAGATAGAAAACTGGCTGAATCATTGGGCTGAAAGGGTAGTAATCAATGGTCCAATGGCTCCCTGGCAGCCAGTATCAAATGGAGACCCTCAGGGGTTGGCCTTGGGGCCATGTTTGTTCAATGTCTTTATCAATGACCTGGAAGATGGTATGGAGTGCACCCTCAGCGAGTTTGCAGATGACACCAAGCTCGGGATGTGGGGAGAGTAGTAGATATGCTGGAGGGTAGGATTCAGAGAGACCTTGACAAATTAGAGGATTAGACCAAAAGAAATCTCATGTGGTTCAGTAAGGACAAGTGCAAAGTCCTGCAATTAAGACAGAAAGATCCCATGCACCGGTACAGACTGGGGATCAACTGGCTAAGCAGCAGCCCTGCAGAAAAGGACCTGGGGGTGACAGTGGACAATAAGCTGAACATGAGCCAACAGTGTACCCTTGTTGCAAAGAAGGCTAATGGCATACTAGGCTGCATTAGTAGGAGTGTTGCCAGCAGATTCAGGGAACTGATTCTTCCCCTCTATTCGGCACTGGTGAGGCCACATCTGGAGTACTGTGTCCAGTTTTGGGTCCTCCCCCCCCACTACAGAAAGGATGTGGACAAATTGGAGAGAATCCAGAATAAGCAAAGACATAGTTCCTGTTAACCTACAGAGCCAAAATACCATCCTACACCTCCAGTCTAAGCAGGGCCAGACTCGTGTACAATACTCAGGCTCTCTTTTCTGCTAAATAGCTTATTATAGCCTGGGGTGTATTATCTACCTGATCAAAGGGACAACTAATTTTTTTTCCAGGTATTACATCTTGTGAATCACCAGGATTGGAGACTCATGCAAAGCACAGTAATTTTTCAGGTCACGAGGTGCAGTATCTCAAAACCTCAAGTTAAGACTGTATTCTTACATGCCCTGATAGTCCTGTGTGTGAAGAATAGCATCCTAACCTGTGATCAAACTGCCTGAATCTGATCCCAGTGTGGCTCTACCTTCAGAAATTACCTTTAGGGCCCTTTCTGGAACACTTAATATATTTCAACAATCAGACTCTAACATGTTTTTTGGATTAAGCCAAGAAAGGGTACAACTCATATTTGATATAGAAATCCCTAGAAATCCCTAAGAAAAGCCAGCTCTTATGCAGTTTTCAGCCTAATTTCCAAGATGAATAGGCCTGGGAGAGATTTGGATAAAACACTGAAGAAGCGTCTAGCTTGCTCCTTTTTTTCTCTAAATAGAAACATTAGCTTATGCAGTCTTTTGAGGTTTGTCCCTTCCTGATTTTCCTTAATCCCCCAGCCTCCGAGCCAGGATATAAATGATCAGGCTAGTCATGGTATTAAGGAAAAAATAATATTCCATTGACGTACTAAGTCTCACCTTATGTTTCCAGTAATGTGTCAGGTGCCTGCACCTATGTATTTCTGATGTCAAACTCAACCACATTTAGAAGCTTTCTTCCTTCAGGTGGAATACAGTCTATTGACACAGTTGGCTTTTACAGTGCGGTGAAATGTTACCCGCTTCCTCCCTTCCAGTTTGGAAAGTCAACCTGTTGACCTGACAGCTAAGGAGCCAGGAACTCCACTGACTTCAGTGAAGTTGTTCGTTTTATATCAGTGTGATCGTCATCAGAATTTGGCCCAGAATGGTCCCCCTTTCCTCCAGTTTCTCCCACCTAATAAAATAATACCCATGACCTTTCTTGTAGACTTTTAGATGTTGCTTAAATCTACAGTCTGCTCTGTAGATTAGAGACTCCCGTGAAGTTGTGATTAATATACCACAGTCAAATTCTTCTTTGAAAGGGACACTGACTGACTCAGGGAGAACCAAAAATGTTTGAAACCAAGGGCAATCCTCCCAGTGTATGGATAGTTCCAGTGAAGTGAATACAGAAACAGGAATTTCTGAATGGGATCAAGTCAAAGATCCATCTAATCCCATATTTTGCACAGTGACCAGTACCAAACATTTTAGAGAAAGACACAGGGAACTTTAAAGCAGGTAAGTTTAGACTGGCTCATTGGTCAGAGCAGCTCATACAGAGTTGTATAAGTAGTATTCCACAGGAAAATCACTCCAGCCATCTAGTAGTTTAGACCCAACTTTTACATTTGACAAGATGTACATTTAATAGTGACATTGTTCGTCTTTTGTATGACAAAAACGGTGTCCGTATCTTTATCTTTGTGCACTTTGGCGTTTTTGTCGATTCGCTCTTGGCCATCAGACACGTTACCAGGGATCGCTACATGAAAGTGACTCTTGTCAGTCCCCGTGGCATTATTTATCTGATTTTTAAACTTTGCTTTCAATGAAGAAGTGTTTATTTGGACAGAAAGTTCCCTCTGTAACAAGTGCAACTCACACCCTAGCACTGAGCTTGTGCATTGTGCATGGGAAGCAGAAAGAAAAAGCGACTGGAAACTGATAAAAAACAAAAGTGCAACAGAAGATTTTCTTTTCATGAGCCGTTTTGAAAATTAAGCAGTAAGAGCATATATCTATATGTGTATTTGAGAGGAAGGGTCCTACCATGATGGTCTGGACAGCAAAGGCCACAAGGCAGCCCACCAGGGAGTTCTGTGGAAGCCTTGCAAGGAAAAAAGGGAATATTATCTCTGCAGGCTATGAGATGGAGTCACAGCTAATCTGCAGCTGCACTGCCCCAATGACCCAGTGGAACTGGGATTGGGGAGTAGGCTTGAAAAGGGTGAGGTACCTCCCAAATTCATTTGTGGCTTCAGATGATGGGGAAAGCCCCCACTGAGGACACTTAGATTACATGCAGTGTTTCCTAGCCCTTTGTTCAGTTTGGGAATCTCTTCTTCCACTTGGCAAAGTGAAACTCCTTTGAGTGATCAGGTGATAAATACACAGCTGGGTTTTTTTAGGAACAACAGTAACACAGAAACAGAGTTTTTAATTCGGGGGGACTAAATTAAACAGTTGGTAAATCTACGAGGAGGAGTTGACACCTTCTTTTGATCCCCTCAACCTAGATATTACACTAGATAGACTCCCTGCCATCAGCCTTTGCTTCAAACCCTGCTTACACTGTGTAACTTACCCTTTTCCCCCCTAGTTTACCTCTGAACCTGGGATTATAGGACTAGAAGGCACCTCCAGCATCACTGAGTCCAATCTCTTGCTACTGCAGGAAATCTGACCCAGTGAACGAAAGGGAGTCAAACCCAACTGCCTTACCCTCCCCGTTACCTCTGTGGTTTGCAACCCGACACTTGAGACATAAACAATTCATAATGGGGCCCTATGGAATAACAAGAGCGACACCACATTTCATGCATCCTCTGCCCTTTGTCCAAGCAGCTGCTGCATTGACATTTCCTTAGCAATCAGGAGAAGAGCTTGTTATTCAGAAAATCTGTCTGCTGCTATAGGACTGTGTGCACCCTACTAAGCAAGATGGAGCATATTTACACCAGCTCCTATTCCCCAGTAACCAGAAATACCCACTCAGTTACATAAAAGCTAATACTAAAATGAGCCATGCTGCCTTCATACTAGCAGCAAGAAGAACATAGGGACAATGCAGTAAGGGTTAAATCCCAAACCAAGGTGCCCAGCCTGAGTTATGCGGGATGGAGGAGGATGGGCAGAGGGAGTTGAAACGGCAAGGGAGGAAGCCTGTTGGCTGCAAGAGCGTGGAATGAAGCGTCTGCGAAAAGGTCGGTTTTTCTTTGTTCTGAAGCTGAAGGTCGTGCGATGGAATTCACCTTGCAGAAGAGGACAAGGGGCTCCGTCAACTTCCTGCCCTGTCAAGGGGTGTGAAAGCCACGTGGTTCCACTTACAAAGCATTGGGATGAATCTACTGATTTGCCCCCTACCCAGTTTATGACCGAGAGAGGCTGCTCATTTCTTCAACTACGTAATTGATTTCTTTGAGCTCAGGAGGGATTATGTAGCAGCTCATTTTAGCAGACAGTATCACTGTTATCGCCAAATGCTTTCCTCCTGGGCTGCTAATTCCTTGCCCGAGGAGAGATCACACACAGCTAATTAGAAACAGGTACTGTCTGCAGGTAACATTGCCAGACAGAAGCCCTTTCGTGTCTTACACAATCCACGCAATCTGCGGTGTCTGAACAAGCCCCCAGGGGGAAGTGATGAATTTTTCACACCTGTTTCTCCAAATTTAATAATAATAAAAAATTCCATTCAAGTCTAGCAAAGGCAGCATTCCAGTAACATTCTGCTTTTAGTGACTGAAATTTCCCGTAAGATAGGCCTCTGGCTACAGGATGGAAAATCTGTCCTCACTCACTTTCCCCCATGGCGCTGAAGTGGACGGATGGAGTCTGACTTTTTATTCTTGCCAGAGTTGCAGCAGTAGCTCTGAAACACAGTGTGCTTGCTAGTCCCTGGTGTCATAAAGTCAGAACCGTGAATCTCCACGTTGCAGTAGGCGGAGGGGTTGGCAGCTCTTTTCTGGAAGACGTTCCTAAGCCCTGTGTCACTTCATTACACAGCAAACTAAGGGCAGACTTGTGAAACAGATTACAAAATAAAATAAAATAAAATAAAGAGAGAGAAAAGTCATGGTTGAAATGATAACATCAAAAAAATATGTGTAAAAACTATAAATGTCCCTTCCCACAAGGGCAATTGCCAAAGATGGAATCCAAGTTGCTTGACTCATTGAAGTGCATGTTTTCCACTAAGTAGCTATTTTAATTTTACTTTAAAAATGGGCTAATGAGAAGCAGAGCATTCCTGAGTGATTATTGCTGCATTCAGGTAGTGAAATGACTGTGGGGCCAAAGGCCACATTCAATTAGCCAAGCAATAACTAACTGTTGGTGTGCATAATGTGATGTATCTTGTTGGCTTAATAAAATGGAACTGCTGTCAAATAGTTGTCCCAAATAATATAGTGAGAGTGCCAAGGCACTTTGTGATCTTAACAGTGGATGCCTGTAATCATGACCCACCATCTCTTAGGGTATGAAGAAAATTCAGCCTTCATTTTCCCTGACATCTAACTATCCCTCACACTGCTATACAAATAGACCTCATGCAGCTCAAGATAGAAGCATTTAGGGCAATCTTGGTGAGGAGTTTCACTTCCCATCTGTAACTAGTTAACTGTATTACCTGAAATATCCATCCCTATTAGCAAATGCCCTGTTGCTAAAAGATTTAGTTCTGCTGGACACCAGGGGATGGATAAGAATAGCACTGGAAGGGAAAAGATCTTGGATATGCTTTGAGCAGTCCTGAGTGAAGAGCCTTGCAATTAGATAAATCCAGGAGAGAAGGCTCAAACTGAACTCATTCTAATGTTGTGCATCTCTTTGTTAACAATATGGTGGTGTGCAAGAGGGGCTGCAGTGGACATTTCTGTGAGATGCTTTAGTCCACTTGTTGCCTGTGAATGGAGGGGACTGGGCTTGATGGCCTGGAAGATCTCTTCAAGCCCTATGTGCCAACCCCAGGAGCGGTAGGATGAGGTTGACTTTGGATAAAATTTAAAAAGCACCTCAGTTCACCAGGTTTCCTCTGTTCTGAGCTTCTCTCCTGCTCTCTTCTACTCTATCTACCCAGCTATTTTGCTTTCATAGCCTGCTGATCACGGTGCTCTCTTATCTCTAGCCTGACACCATAGCTGCAGCCTGGAGTAGAGCACACTCTCCTACAAAGTGAAAAGAGGAGGCAGGAAGTAGGTAGGAGCCAGGGGTCAGGACTTAATAACAGGGTGCTGTGTTTCTACATGTTAAATTGATGACTATGTTAGACACTACTGACAGATGCCAAAACCCTTCCCTCTGTGGTTCAAGATTATTGCTAAGATTAGATCTCCAAGGACATGGAGGCGAAGTAAGAAATGAGTGAACCCATTTGAAGGAGTCTGGGATTACAGCTGTCTTTAATGAAATCTGAGTTAGCCACAGAGAATTTAAGTAAGTTAAATCCCATCTGCTTTGAGGTTTCCCTTTGGTCCCGAAAGAAGCCAAGGACAGGATATGAGGAGAGGTGTATGGGCGCTTACCGGAAATACTGAGAAAAAGGCAAGGAAAAATGCCTCCCTATACTCCTTTTGTCTGCTTTTATGATGTGACCTCATCACTGACAACTTAATGTAGTAACAGCTACGGTAGAACATACTACAGAGCAAAGTACTGGACACAAAAAAGAGCATGCTAAAGAGCCTACATTTCTCTTTGCTCCCCAGAAAAAGGATGCTTACTCTAGAAATAGCCCTGCTGAGGAAAGGTGGCAATGCAAACCTCTCCTCCTGCCACGTCTCCACTTCTCCATCTTCATAACCTTGCTGCTTGGTCTCTAGGCCTTGCAAGGAAGAGGGAAAGGAGCCAAGGAGCAGATTGGAAACTCTACACACCATGTTCCTTCTGCTATGTGGCTGGGTACAAATTGGGGATTAAATTAGATTACATTAGACGTGCCTGAGAGCTCTCACAGAGCACCTAGGAGCAGTCTCCTAATACAGCAGTTGCCTGCCAGCAAGCAATTGGCAGCATGGCCATGCTGTCATGGATGGCAGGAGAGCCAACCCTGAAAGAGGAACATGGAGAACCATTAATGTTTCCGGCTGGAGATTCATAGACAGGGTTGGAGCCTGGCTGTCTGGTGGATTATCTGCTGTGGCATCTTTTACACGACCCTGCCCCTAGTTATGTTTTTGATAAATGATACAGCAGGAGGGCATGTGGAACCATAAGATACAGTATTTATCAGTACATTGGAAGGCCAGTGTTAAATGCAAAATTGGTGCCCAGGTGCCAACCCCCTGGTTTATATTCCTGGGCATCAGGGCTTTGATCAAATAAAATTCCCCCATGAAATATGGTATTTCAGATCTATCCATCACATTTTAAGGGCCCAAAAGGAAAAGATAAGGCTATGCAGATCCAGCAATTAGTTCAGTTGCCCAGTCTGTCTGCGACTTAATACTTACAGTGTAGATTTCACCTATTGGCCCAATATCTGGGAGTGAAAATTAAAAATGAAATGATTTGTCAATCGTCAGCCAGTAATACTGCCCTTCCCTGCTGTACATCCCAAGACACTTTGCAGAACAGCTAAAAATCTGCACCTCACTAATCTATGATTAAACTGTGATTTATGGTTAAATTGTGGCTTTGGCCTGGCCGTAAAATGAAGACAACCATATATTGTTGGTCTTGGCATGCAGTAAGAGATACATGAATTAGAGATGGCAAAATGGTTTCAAACAGTTGAATTGTTTCAGACAGCCCTTCCAAGCTTTTGCCCTTTCCTAGAACTGAACTCAAACCAAAAGTTTTGAAATTGTCTAAAATGATTAATTAACTTATTTTTTTCCATTATTCATTTTTTAAAGTAATATTTTAAAATATAGGACCATGTCATCAGTTAGGACAAACAGATTTGCTTCACTGCAAATATGCAGTTTTCCACCAGCTGAGGATTTGACTTGAATTTCCACAGCAATGTCAGCAATCATACTGCCCATATGAATATGGCCATAGATTTTTATCACATCATCCATCGTTCATTCTACACCCATGTACTACTTTATCCTATATTGTTGAGGGAGTCCCTAAATAATATTGCCTGTCAGAACAATACATTTCTATTTGCACCTGTGAAGGGAGCAGATATTTTTGTGTAAAGGTTTTTGTTATTTTTTCTTAATGAGCTCATTACATCACCTAGCAGTGAATCCACATACAAGAGATCAAACAAAACAGAACCAAGGGAAAGGAGGCAGAAGTATTAAAAACAAAGACACAAACAAAAATATATTAATTGTAAGCAGAGGCACAAAGAGATAAGTAGTTTGATTTGGTACTGCTTCCTGACATATAGTTGCATTTTTTTTTTACAGCTTCTTGCCCAGTGAAGTAGAGAATAGGGCTGTGCAAAGCTTTGGGTGCTGATTTGATTCGGAGGAGATTCGGCCTAATTCGGTGGCCGAATCTCCAAATCTAAATCAAATCAGGGGACGGTTTAAAAGATCCAAATCAATTCAAAGCTCTCCGAATTGATTCAGAAAAGATTCAGAGAGCTTCAGTGATTTGGACAGTCCCTGCCCACTGCAGCAGGGAGCTGGAGCTGGACTCGGAGCTGGTAAGTAGGGATGGAGGAGGGGGAGCTGGGGGATCAGGGAGGGGACCATGGGGGGACCTCTGTCAGGCCCCATCCCCTGCTCTCCCAGCTCCCCCTCGTGGCTGCCCCACCTGCCCCAGCTCCAGCCCTTTAAGGGAAAAAAAAAACCCCAAAACGCCCCAGATTCACTGGCTCCGGCAGTGGCCTCGGGGATTTCAACTATCCAAATTACTTCAACTACCTAGACATCTCGTGGGAAGAGCATTTGGCCAAATCTGAGCACTTGCAAAGTTTCCTCTCGTGCATGGATGACTATCTGACACAAGAAGTCTACAGGCCAATGAGAGGTAAAGTGCTGCTTGACCTGGTACTGGCAACCGGGGACGACCTAATCAGTGACCTAATGATCAATAGGAAGCTGGGTGACAGCGACCACAAGCTGGTCACCTTCACCATCCGCCATAAAGCTGGCAAGTCAGTAAGCAATACAGAAGTCCTCGACTTCAGGAAAGCTAATTTTGATAAGCTCAGGAGGCTTGTCAGTGAGGCCCTAAGGAACCATGACCCCAAAGGGGAGGGGAGTTCAGGAAGGGTGGTTGATCCTCAAGGGAGCGATCCTAGATGCACAAGCTAAAGCTATTCCATCTCGGAGGAAAGGCAGCAAAGGGGCACAACCGCCCCCTTGACTCAGCAAGGAACTAGCGGATCTCCTGCAGCTAAAAAGACAAACCTACAAAGGATGGAGGATGGGATCCACCTCCAAGGAGGAATATTCCGCACTGGTTCGATCCTGCAGGGAGCAAACCAGGAAAGCCAAGGCTGCAACGGAACTCAGCTGGCCCTGACAGTCTGCACCCCAGGGTACTCAAGAAGCTGGCTAGCATCATAGCTCAGCCCCTGGCACAGATCTTTGAGACCTCCTGGCACTCTGGTGAAGTGCCTGAAGATTGGAAGAAGGCCAATGTGGTGCCTATCTTCAAGAAAGGGAGGAAAGTGGATCCGGCAAACTACAGGCCCATCAGCCTGACCTCTATCCTAGGGAAGGTCTTAGAAAAGATTATCAAAGAGGCCATTCTTAATGGACTG